>NC_083835.1:6024249-6060264 GCF_015708825.2 Lethenteron reissneri
TGCCGAGCACCCAACCACCCCATCATTGGCGGCGGTGGTGGCCGTGCCATCAACCCCATTGGTCGGGGCGAGGTGCTGCTGAGCCGGGCAGCACCGCACCGATGAAGGAGAGCGCGGTGGCGCGGGCGCGTTGGTGTGGGTTGGGTCAGCCCATCTTACTTGCAGCAGCAGTACGTTGCCGTCCACTCATTGATATGCTAATTTTCTCTGCCCCCTCCCTCTCTCCGTCCCCGCCCCCCCTCTCTATATTTAAGGGACCGGCACAGAAACGACCTCTCTCTTTCTGCCGATACGTGTCCTCTCTGTGTGTGTGTCCTTGTGATGTCTGTCTGCTTGTATGTGTCTGTCTATAGTTTTCTAGTTAGATTTTTGTTGCTATTTCTTTTATGCCTGATGATGATTATTGCTTGTGTTGCAATGGAAACGTCGTAATATGCTAGTATTTTAATTTATTATTTTATCTTTAGACGTGACTTAACCGAACGAACCAAAGAATAATTCCTGCAGTCACGAAAGCTCCAAAATTAAGATTGGGTCAGCCCAGTCTGGTGTAACCCAGGCCAGATTGTAGGCAGGACAGCCTGAATAGTTGCAAAGTGGCCACAGATGTTCCTTTAACCCCCTTCCACCACCCCAACACGTATTTACAGGCATTGAGGTGGGTAGGCCATGCCAGTAACTATTGGCCACGCGTAGATAAAGACAAAGATCCCGCTCGTGTAGCCCGAGCAGGCTGTTGTTGATAACGAGCAGCACAAATGAAGGCTGGCAAAGTCACACGTGGGGGGGGGGGGGGGGGGGGGGGCTAGCACCACGCCCGGCCGTCTTTGTATCTCCTAGCAGAAATGTTTATACATCGCACCAGGTTCTCATTCATTTGAGGCTGATGAGACCTAGGGGAAGCCCAGGACCGGTTCAGGTAACCGTCACTGGGTGGTGGCCGTGAGCGGGAATCGAACTCGGGTGGGTTTGTAGCACAGGGCGCTAACCGCTACGTGACCGCTCCCCGCACACACACACACACACGTGCACACACAGACGTGCACACACACGTGCACACACACAGACACACACACGTGCACACACACAAACGTGCACACACACACACATGTGAATACACACATACAGACACACACGTGCACACACACAGACACACACACGTGCACACACACAAACGTGCACACACACACACACATGTGAATACACACATACAGACACACACGTGCACACACACACAGACACACACGTGCACACACACACATGTGAATACACACACACAGACACACACACGTGCACACACACACAGACACGCACACACACAGACACACACACGTGCACACAGACACACACACACACGTGCACACACACACACACACACGTGCACACACACAGACACACACACGTGCATACACACACACAGACACACACATACAGACACACACACACAGACACACACACACGTGCACACACACACACACACAGACACACACGTGCACACGCACAAAATCTCTTCCACAGCCTGGGGAATTTCGCTTCGAAAAACTGGTCGATCCACATTTAATAACCGTCTCTTTTAACCCCAAAAAACCACCACCGGATATGTAAAAAAAACAACCGCCGCACGCAACACAAGTCGGCCTCTTTTACCTGCAGCCGTGAGGTCCGCTTGCCAACCCGAGCGCCGTTCCTTCGTCCAGCGTTTGAAACACACCGTGGCAGAGCGAAACGTCGGACGTCATGCAGGGGATAAACCACGGCGGCGACCAGAATACCCCCCCCCCGTCCCCACCGATTAACGGCGGTGGGCTATGTATGGAGCGCGAAATAAACTATTTTAAAATCCTTTATATTAAGTTCACTTGCTTGCTTACGACCGTGCAAATCTTTCGGTCGTTTTTTAACCCACTTCCCGTGATCCAATCGAGCTGACATTTTCCATACAGACTCGTTGTGCGTGACAATTAATGTTCGTGAAATTTTTTTTCAAATATTTTACACTTTTTAGGACAAAAATATTATATTTAATTACCAATTGCTTAATAGTGGCAGGCAATCATCTGACCCATAGGTGGCAGCCATCTCAAGCCAGAGGACGAGAGGACTCTAGCCGCCACGCATATAAAGGATTTATAGTGAAAAACTTTGTTTTTACGGGTTATACTTGTTCGTTATTTACCCACTGAGCTATGCAGCTGTGCCGTCCGAAGCGGCCCAGCTATCAAAATTATAGCTCAACAGAGTAGGCGGCGTATCATCATCATCGTCATCATCGCGTGGAACTTTACCGCAGCAGCCAAATGTTCTGAACGCGTGACGTTGATTCAGAAGCAAGGACCCACGCGACCACGGGGAGAGAGTGTGGGAACACACAAACTCCAATTTATTCAGCAGACGTCAGGGTCGGGATTGAACCTACCTCCTGTACACCAGGCGAGGTAGTTAACATCTCCTAGCCACCGTGGTGACGATGAGAGAGAGAGACACGTAAACTCCAAATATACAGCAGCAGCAGGCATCAGGGTCGGGATCGAACCCACGACCTCCTGTACACCAGGCGAGGTAGTTAACATCTCCTAGCCACCGTGGTGACGATGAGAGAGAGAGAGACACGTAAACTCCAAATATACAGCAGCAGGCGTCAGGGTTGGGATCGAACCCACGACCTCCTGTACACCAGGCGAGGTAGTTAACATCTCCTAGCCACCGCGGTGATGATGAGAGGGAGAGAGACACGCAAACTCCAAATATACAGCAGCAGGCGTCAGGGTCGGGGTCGAACCCACGACCTCCTGTATAGCAGGCGAGGTAGTGAACATCTCCTAGCCACAGTGATGATGATGAGAGAGAGAGAGAGACACGCAAACTCCAAATATACAGCAGCAGGCGTCAGGGTTGGGATCGAAGCCACGACCTCCTGCATACCAGGCGAGGTAGTTAACATCTCCTAGCCACCGTGGAGTTAACCGTACAACACGCTATGAATCCGATGAGCTTCATAGCTCATCGGATTCTCCCGGGATAAATCGAGTCTCTGATTATGACACACACATACCTACCGGATTGTAGTTTGCATTTGAAACTTTGACTTGAAAATACGGGGGGGGGGGGGGGGGGTAGAAGCGGCGGCGTGCTTCTTAATAAGCGGAGGACACGGTCAAATTAAATTAACGGATTTTATTTCGATTTAAAGCTTTCGTGACTGCAGGGATTCATCTTCTTGGTTCTTTCGGTAAAGTCACGTAGATGGGAAATAATAAAATAATAAAAATAAAAATATTTAAATAATGTTATAATTTAATATATTGTTATATAATATATTAAAATAAAATAATATATTAAAATAATAAAATAATATTTCATTTTATTAAAACATACTAATTATTTAATTCTGTTTTTTTATTTTTTACTTTTTTTATTTCCCATCTACGTGACTTTACCGAAAGAACCAAGAAGATAACGGATTTTAAATGACAATTTTTTTCTCCCACCACCTCCCCACCTGCTCCCGGTGCAATGATTCGCGATGGGTCCACGACCCCCGCGTTAGAGGCCAGCTGACTCGGAGCTCGCTTGGAGCTGGATTCGAACCCGGGCACCACAGAGACCCGTGCCCGCTCAGTGTTTCTGGCAAGGCATTTGCCCCCTCACCCTCACCCCCACCCCCACGCCCCCCACCCCCGCGCTGAGAAACCCAAAATATCCAACCACCGCAAACCCCTCTGGAAACGCTCAATTTATTTAGCGTTAAAAAAAATCTATGACTGAGATTTAAAAAAAGAAAAAGTCAACAAAATATGCCCAGAGCAAGTAAAGCCAACACCATTTGGTTCTTTTGGTAAATTCACAAAAAATTAAATAAAAAAATATTTTATTTTATTTTTCAAAAAAGAAATACTAAAAAAATAATATTTTATTTTATTTTTCTACCTACGTGACTTTACCGAAAGAACCAAAAAGTATAGATTCCTGCACTCACAAAAGCTTCAAATCAAGATTCAAGTAAAGCCTTCCACGCCCCCCCCAAGATGAACGCGTGATCAGTTACTAGGCAGGACTATTTTGGTAAACAAATACAGTCGCCCCGCGCCCCACCCCCCACCGTGTTACTTCTTAAGTCAACAAACGTGATGTTGTTGACGTTAGTTCACAGGCAACATGACAGTTTAACGGGAGAGTGGTTTGCAAAATTGCTCCCAGTGTGTATCAGTCAAATTCACGTGTTCTCATGAGCGGGGCGTGTTTTGCACTTCTATTGAAGAACACGACTTGAACATCAACGCTGTTCCTCGTATAATCAAACACCCCCCAGGCACTTCCGATTAGCAGGATTGATCTACGTACGGTGCAAAAGAAGTTCAACATTTATACATAGACTCCAAGAGACCCATAGACAAACAGTGACCCACAGTGTGTTGTCCTTCCACCGCAACTCTGATTAGCACGGTTAGTCGACATACGGTTTGAAAGAAGTTCAACATATCTGCATACATAAGACTCACGCAGAGACCCACAGACTCAGAGAGACCCACAGACTCAGAGAGACCCACCGACTCACGCATAGACTCATACAGAGGCCCACAGACTCACGCAGAGACCCACAAACTCACGCAGAGACACAGAGACTCACACAGAGACCCACAAACTCACACAGAAACCCACACTCACGCAGAGACCCACAGACTCACGCAGAGACCCACAGACTCACACAGAGACCCACAGACTAACACAGAGACCCATAGACTCACACAGAGACCCACAGACTCACACAGAGACCCACAGACTCACACAGAGACCCACAGACTCACACAGAGACCCACAGACTCACACAGTGACCCACAGACTCACACAGAGACCCATAGACTCACACAGAGAACCACAGACTCGCACAGTGACCCACAGACTCACACAGTGACCCACAGACTCACACAGAGACCCATAGACTCACACAGTGACCCACAGACTCACACAGAGACCCATAGACTCACACAGAGAACCACAGACTCGCACAGTGACCCACAGACTCACACAGTGACCCACAGACTCACACAGAGACCCATAGACTCACACAGTGACCCACAGACTCACACAGAGACCCATAGACTCACACAGAGAACCACAGACTCACACAGTGACCCACAGACTCACACAGAGACCCACAGACTCACGCAGAGACCCACAAACTCACACATACGTACATACAATAGGTTTCTGTTCTCACCGGTACCATTCTCTGATGAGCAGGGTTGGCTACGTACGGTGCGAAAGAAGTTCACCATACATACAAACACAACCGCTAGCTTGCTCAATTTAACTGTGTAATACATCTTTTTGTCCCTGGGTAGTAAGTGTTATTTCCTAATTGCTTATGTCTCAAACGTACAGAAAGTGGCTATTATTCCCCACAAACTTTGCTTTTGTGACCAGGACAGTGATATTTTGAAATTAACCTATTTTCAATGGGAAAACGGGAGCGCTTCCACCAGGATATCCTGGACTTTGAACGCCGCTACCAAGGACAGTATAACCAGAACATGATGGGAGACTACATTTGGGGGCTGATTCGTGAAAGTGATTTACAGTATAATCGTAAATCTCGATAAACGACTCACCCACTCACCACCAACCAACTCACCCACTCACCCCCACCAACCACCCACTCACCCACCACCAACCCACCAACCAACCCACCAACCAACCACCCACCCACCCACCCACCCACTCACCCACCCACCCACCAACTCACCCACCCACCCACCCACCCACCAATCACCCACCCACCCACCCACCAACTCACCCACCCACCCACCCACCAACTCACCCACCCACCCACCCACCACTCACCCACCCACCCCCCACCAACTCACCCCCACCCCGCCCACCCACCCACCACTCCACCCACCCCCCACCACCCACCCACCCACCCACCAGACTCACCCACCCACCCCCCACCCCCCACTCACCCACCCACCCACCCACCAACTCACCCACCCACCCACCCCACCCACCAACTCACCCACCCACCCACTCACCACCACCCACCACCACCAACTCCACCCACCCACCCACCCACCCACTCACCCACCCACCCCCACCCCCCACTCACCCACCCCCCCACCACTCACCCACCCACCCACCCACCCACCCACCACTCACCCACCCACCCACCCACCACTCACTCACCCACCCACCCACCCCCACCCACCACTCACCCACCCACCATCACCCCCCACCCCCCCACCACTCACCCACCACTCACCACCCACCCACCCCCCACCCCCACCCACCACTCACCCACCCACCCACCCACCCCCCCACCCACCCACCCCCCACCCCCACTCACCCCCCCCACCCACCCACCCACCCACCACTCACCCCCCACCACCCACCCCTCACCCCCCACCCACTCACCCACCCCCCCACCCACCCACCACTCACCCACCCACCCCACCCCCCCACCCACCACCCACCCACCCACCCCCCCCCCCACCCACCACTCACCCACCCACCCACCCACCACCACTCCCACCCCCCCCCCCACCCACCACTCACCCACCCACCCCCACTCACCCCCCACCCACCCACCCACCACTCACCCACCCACCCACCCACCACTCACCCACCCCCCACCCACCCACCCACTCCCCCACACCCACCCACCACACCCACCACCACCCACCCACCACTCACCCCCCCCCCACCCACCCACCACCCACCCACCCACCCACCACTCACCCCCCCACCCCCCCACTCACCCCCCCACCCACCCCCCACTCACCCACCCACCACCCCACTCACCCACCCCACCCCCCCACCACCCACCACCCACCCACCCCCCACCCCCCACCCACCCACCCACCACTCACCCACCCACCCCCCACCCACTCACCCACCCACCCACCCCCCACTCACCCACCCACCCACCCACCACTCACCCACCCACCCACCCACCACTCACCCACTCCCCCCCACCACCCCCCCACCACTCACCCACCCACCCCCCACCACTCACCCCCCCACCCCCCCACCACTCACCCCCCCCACCCACCCCACCACTCACCCCCCACCCACCACCCACCCACCCACCCACCCCCACTCACCCACCCACCCACCCCCACTCACCCCCCACCCACCCACCACTCACCCACCCACCCACCCCCCACTCACCCCACCCACCCACCCACCCACCACTCACCCACCCACCCACCCACCACCACCCACCCACCACTCACCCCCCCCCCCCCACCACCACCCACCACTCACCCACCCACCCACTCACCCACCCACCCACCCCCACTCACCCACCCACCCCCCACTCACCCCCCCACCACCACCCACCCCCCCCCACCCACCCACACCCCCCCCCCACTCACCCACCCACCCCCACCCCCACCCCCCACCACCCACTCACCCCACCACCACCCACCCCCCACCCACCCCCCCCACCCACCACTCACCCACCCCCCCTCCCACCCCCCCACTCACCCACCCACCCACCCACTCCCCCCCCACCCCCACCACTCACCCACCCACCCACCCCCTCACCCACCCACCACCACTCACTCCCCACCCACACAACTCACCCACCCACCCACCAACCTCACTCACCCACCCCAAACTCACCCACTCACCCACCACAACTCACCACTCACCCACCACTCACCCACCCACCAACTCACCCACCCACTCACCCACCCACCAACTCACCCACCCACTCACCCACCACCAACTCACCCACCCCACCCACTCACCCACCCACCCACTCACCAACTCACCCACCCACAATCAGGTTAAACGACCAGGACTAACAATGGTTGGTAAAGCACAATTTAAAGAGGCGAGTTTTCAAAACAGAACTGAGATTGCCCTAACGACCCTGATCACCTTGATGCCAAAGGCACAAAGCGTTGTGTGTTCCAAACCCTGGGAGCTGCACGCTGCCAAAAGCCCCATCACCCCAGGAAATGAGCCTTGACCCCCCGAGTACTTAAAGGCGATCTTAAGATCTCAGGGACCTCGTTGGAAGTTTAACAATAGATCAGTTCCCGCAGGGCATTGAGGGGATAGCCCATGTCTAATGCTATATATGGCTTCTATAACGGGTGAACCGGGGGGCCACGGTGGCTAGGAGATGTTGACTACCTCGCCTGGTATACAGGAGGTTGTGGGTTCAATCCCGACCCTGACGTCTGCTGCTGTATATTTGGAGTCTGCGTCTCTCTCTCATCATCATCATCACGGTGGCTAGGAGATGTTGACTACCTCGCCTTGTATACAGGAGGTCGTGGGTTCAATCCCGACCCTGATGCCTGCTGCTGTATATTTGGAGTTTGTGTATCTCTCTCATTATCATCGTCACGGTGGCTAGGAGATGTTGACTACCTCGCCTGGTGTACAGGAGGTCGTGGGTTCAATCCCGACCCTGACGTCTGCTGCTGTATGTTTGGAGTCTGCGTCTCTCGCTCATCATCATCATCACGGTGGCTAGGAGATGTTGACTACCTCGCCTGGTATGCAGGAGGTCGTGGGTTTGATCCCGACCCTTACGCCTGCTGCTGTATATTTGGAGTTTGCATCTCTCTCTCATCATCATCATCACGGTGGCTAGGAGATGTTGACTACCTCGCCTTGTATACAGGAGTTCGTGGGTTCAATCCCGAGCCTGACGTCTGCTGCTGTATATTTGGAGTTTGCGTGTCTCTCTCTCCCTCTCCCGCCGTGGTCGCGTGGATTTTCCCTCCGGGTCCTCCGGTTTTCCCCCTCTACGTTGAGAATCAACGTCACACGCGTTTAGAGTCTTTGGCCTACTGTTATGAATTTCCACGCGACGATAATTAAGCGACCTGGCTATCACACATCATCGCTCAACGAAGTGGCTCTTCGTCGAGCTATCGTTTAGTGATAGCCACTTCGCTTTTTGGCAAAAGAGCTCTAATCGTATGACCTCACAGTGTTGCGCCTTACATGGTAAAATAAAAATTTTAATACAGGTAACCGCAAAGATGTGGCTGTATCGAAGAATGCTGAAAATCCCATGGACAGCCAAAACCACCAACACACAAGTTCTGCAAGATATGGGCACTGACAGGCAACTGCTGAAGACCATCATTAGCAGGAAGTGTTACTACCTAGGCCACATTGCCCGAAACGACCACAAATACCAGCTATTAAAGCAAATCCTGGAAGGAAAAATCGAAGGGAAAAAACGACCAGGACGGCCAAAAACGACATGGCTCAGTAACATCAAAACATGGCTACAATTAACAACAGCAGCACAAACTCTACACGCCATGCTAGACCGGGACCAATATCATCGTGAAGTCGCACACGCCGTTAGGCAGCACTAAAGAAGAAGACCCGCAAAGATAAAGGTGCAGCCCTGCAATTGCCTGCTCACGATTCTTGCTGGCAGAAGGCCCCGATAGAGGAAGCTCTTGAGAGATAGAGGAAAAGAAACCCACATGGGAAGTTTCTGCCCCGACAACAGGATTAAGTTGGCCAGCAGAGGGCAGTGACAACAAAATAAAAAATGTTGTACTGTACTATGCCCCGCGACGTCTACGATTCACCGCCTCGCAACAATGCCGCTATGACCAAAAAATGTGCGCTCACATTTTATTAAAGTTCATATTCTATCTATTATCACGATTATCTATTTTTACACTTCTTCCTTTGTCAAGATAGAATTAAAAAATAAAACGTTTTTTTATTAAGACAAACGAGTTAAATTATCAAAAAAATATAAGGATATGCGTTTTAACCTTTCTGGCAATAACACAGGGAGGTCTTCTTGGTTCTTTCGGTAAAGTCACGTAGAATGTAAATAATAAAATAAAAAAATAAAACATAATAAAATAATTCTCACGACGTTTCGGCCACAACGCAAGCAGCCCTCCTCAGGTGGAGAGCAGGTCTGTCGAGTAGACAAAGCCTGAATGATGAATCCCTGCAGTCACGAAAGCTTTAAATCGAAATTTACACAGGGAGGTGTTAAGATATTCAAACGCCAAATAGAAACATTTTGCGAGGGATCAAGTCTCCATTGACCACACGCAGGACCTGTGATGAACAAGCAAACAAAACACGTGGACCACTGTGTAACAGAATTTTTTAAATATATATTTTATATCTTTTATATATTTTTTTAAATAAAATAAATGTTTTTGTTCCTGGGTAGGAAATGTTATTTTCCAATTGCTTATGCCTCTCAAAAGTACAGAAAATGGCTATTATTCCCCACAAACTTTGCTTTTGTGACCAGGACACAAAAGCAAAGTTAATCATCCACTCCATTAATAACGCTGTGTAACAAATGTTTTTTTTTCTGGGT
Source organism: Lethenteron reissneri (assembly GCF_015708825.2). NCBI lineage: Eukaryota > Metazoa > Chordata > Hyperoartia > Petromyzontiformes > Petromyzontidae > Lethenteron > Lethenteron reissneri. The sequence goes on from NC_083835.1 coordinate 6,034,577, forward strand.
AGTAAGTGTTGTTTCCTAATTGCTTATGCCTCAAAAGTGCAGAAAACGGCTATTGGTCCCCACAAACTTTGCTTTTGTGACCAGGACAGTGATATTTGAAATGTACCTATTTTCAATGAGAAAACGTGGTGTGCTTTTGTGTCATTCCTTCACTTAAAATCCTGGTCACAAAAGCAAAGTTTGTGGGGAATAATAGCCGTTTTCTATACTTTTGAGGCATACGCAATTAGAAAATAATACATACCCAGGAACAAAAAAAAATATTTCATAAAAAAATAAAAAAAATATTTTTCTGTTACACGGTGATACTGTATCTATAATATATGCTGCATTGTCTTTGAAACTGATTGGCAACACACTAGAAGCAGCTTTCTTCATGGCCTAGTCTCAGTGTCAGACCCAGAGAACAACGTCACAAGGCGAACAGGACAATTCGTTGTTGATGCGCGCTTAGAAAAACAAAGTTAGCCGTTCTCTTTAAATTCATTTCAACGGAAAATTCATGCGCGCGTAGATTAATGTTAATGGGAGTCGGGGGGGTGAATGTTTGACAAAGTAAATTAAGTAACCACCGTGAGAGTTGATCACAGAAACAAGTAAAACCCGTAAAAACAAAGTTTTTCACAATAAATCCTTTATATGCGTGGCGGCTAGAGTCCTCTCGTCCTCTGGCTTGAGATGGCTGCCACCTATGGGTCAGATGATTGTCTGCCAGTATTAAGCAATTGGTAATTAAATATTTAATTTGTTTTCCCTAAACAGTGTAAAATTTAGAAAACATTTTTTCACGAACATTAATTGTCTCGCACAACGAGTCTGTGTGCAAAATGTCAGCTCGATTGGATCACGGGAAGTGGGTTAAAAAACGACTGAAAGATTTGCACGGTCGTAAGCAAGCAAGCAAGCACGCAAGCAAGCAAGCAAGCGAACTTAATATAAAGGATTTAAAAATAGACCAACTCCTGTTTCACAAATCTGGCTATCGCCTGATGAAGCCAGTTGTGATTACCGGCGAAACGTCGTACTTGGATTAGAAATGTTTTGGTTTTGCTCTCCAACACACCGGTTGTGTTGTTGTACGAATACAATACCCTATACACTACACTATACACTACTATACACTACACTATACACTGCTTTACACTAGACTACGCACTACTTTACACTATACACTACTATACCACACTATACACTACTATACACCACACTATACACTACTTTACACTGTACACTACACTATGCACTACTTTACACTACACTATACACTACTATACACCACACTACGCACTACTTTACACTGTACACTACACTATGCACTACTTTAAACTATATACTACTATACCACACTACACACTACTATACACTACACTATGCACTACATTACACTATACACCACACTATACACTACACACTAGTGCTATACTAGTAGCACATTGGCCAGGTTCTGTTTACGTGACAAACCTTACTAATTGGCCGTGTCGGGTGGTGGTAGGTTTAACGACACAACATTTATATATTTACACGATCTCACCCCCCCCCCTACCATGTGTTATAGATGACAAACCCCCCGTGTGTCCTAACCTTTTGGGCCACAGGAACCCCCCATGACTCGTCACATCGCGTTCTGGGGAGGTGCCCCTTTTGCCAGTGATCGCTCCAAGATAAGCCCCTCAACAGCTACACTCACCGTGTGCCCCCCCCCCCCTAATCACATTACATGCAGTGCATTGTTCGATCTACACACACTGTGCTCATCATCACAAACAAATACCCCGTAGACTGGAGGGAGCTAGTGCTGTTAGCGATCACTTTTGAAGGCCGGCACGGCACACGAGGGCCGCCTTTGTCTCCCCAGTGGCGATGTTTTACGCATCGTACTGGGTACTCATTTGAGGCTGAGTCGACCTAGGCGAGGCCCAGGACCGGTTCAGATAATCGTCACTGGGTGTTTGGCCGTGAGCGGGAATCGAACTCGGGTTGCCGGGTTTCGTAGCGCAGTGCGCTAACCGCTGCGCCACCGCTCCCCATCGCAAACAAAGACAAAGATCCCCCGTATAGCCTGTAAGACTGTAGGGGCAAGTGCTGTTAGCGAGCACTTCTGAAGGCCGGCACGGCACGTGAGGGGGTGGGTGGTCAGCACCACGCCAGACCGACCACCTTTGTCTCCCCATCACGAACACGCAAGCGCGAAAATGTTGACATTTCAACCGCATTAAAAAAAAAAACAACTTCCCCAAAAATCCCTTCACCCCCATTTGTCAATGTGTAACTTGCTCACTGGAAGAAGAAAAAAAAGCGCTTCACGGCTCACTGGATTCTCTACCCAGCCTACAGTTAACAACATTAATCCGACACCAATTAAATAACGGCGGTGATCAAATGTGCGATGAGAACAACAACAACAACAAACAGAAAAACCAATGCGATTGTTCAACGCAACTGCGGGTTCTGGGGTTCTTCACGGTGTGCCGCGTCCCCCTCCCTGGGAACATATTTCGCCTTAGGGGCCCCATCCATTTAGTCCGTGCTAAGAGCCCATCCATTTAGTCCGTGCTAAGGCCCCATCCATTTAGTCCGTGCTAAGAGGCCCATCCATTTAGTACGTGCTAAGAGCCCATCCATTTAGTCCGTGCCAAGGCCCCATCCATTTAGTCCGTGCTAAGGCCCCATCCATTTAGTACGTGCTAAGGCCCCATCCATTTAGTCCGTGCTAAGAGCCCATCCATTTAGTCCGTGCTAAGGCCCCATCAATTTAGTTCGTACTAAGGCCCCATTTATTTAGTAGGTACTCATGGATGGCCCCATCCATTTAGTTCGTACTAAGAGCCCATCCATTTAGTCCGTGCTAAGGCCCCATCCATTTAGTCCGTGCTAAGGCCCCATCCATTTAGTACGTGCTAAGGCCCCATCCATTTAGTACGTGCTAAGGCCCCATCCATTTAGTTCGTACTAAGGCCCCATTTATTTAGTAGGTACTCATGGATGGCCCCATCCATTTAGTTCGTACTAAGAGCCCATCCATTTAGTCCGTGCTAAGGCCCCATCCATTTAGTCCGTGCTAAGGCCCCATCCATTTAGTCCGTGCTAAGGCCCCATCCATTTAGTCCGTGCTAAGGCCCCATTTATTTAGTAGGTACTCATGGATGGCCCCATCCATTTAGTACGTGCTAAGGCCCCATCCATTTAGTACGTGCTAAGGCCCCATTTATTTAGTAGGTACTCATGGATGGCCCCATCCATTTAGTACGTACTAAGGCCCCATCCATTTAGTAGGTACTCAATGGATGGCCCCTACAGTTCGCGTCCCAGAGTATTTCTGGCGTTGCTTACAATGCCAAAAGGCGCGTTTCGGACCATTCACAACGGCGTTGTGCGCTTTTTGACAGTTTTGTATCCATCGGTGTTTACTCAGTGACAGATTATCCTCGGAGCAAAAGTAGCAAATGCTACGGGCCTCGCGCGCCGAATGCTTTCAAGCTATCATTTCCGGTGCAGTGATTCTGCACTTGCTCTATTACTATAGTACATGACCGCCTTCAACGTTTTATGAACGACTGGGTGTTTAGGGTTAGCGATTTGTCGCGTTATCTAGACGTATAGCAAATGGAAAAAATACAATTACTTTACAATGCAAGTTAAACATTTGTGTTTTAATGTTTAAGTTTTTAAGGCCCCTTTAAAACATACTTGCGGTAAGTACCCGGCGTTGCCCGGGCGAGAAATATATTTCAAATCTTCTCTTAAAAACCATACATATACATACACAGATACTAAGCTATTGTGAAAGCCCGGTGGGCCGTTTGTCCATTTCTCCACCAACAAAATTATAAGAGGCTAGCACAAGTCCAAAAAGTTATAGATGCTACTAGCTTTATCCGGCACTGTGTTTACTGCATCATCATCATCGTTGTCGTTATTATTGTCTGTGTGTCCCCACTTCGCTCTCAGTGGGGGCCATCTCCATCACCTTCGGTTTAAATCAAGAAAATAAAAAATACCCCCCCCCCCCAATCAACTTGCAAGGCGCCTTGATCCAGCGCTGCGTATACATTCGAGCACGTGGCCGACCCGGCTGAGGTTTCGCACTCTCTGAGTCTCATAAGCAGTGCCATTGTCGGCCACCACCCATCGCCACAGCAGAACCACATGGACGATAGCGCGTGGTTTACGTCTATTGCTCGTAAGGTCGCACACCTCCGGTTTAGCACGGTTGGATACGTACGGCGCGAAAGAAGTTCAACACACACACGTGAAATGCATTGGTCCAGGAGGGCTCATCATCTGTGCGAAACACCACACAGTGTGTTGCTACATTGTTCCAATTTTTCGTGATACTGATGATGATGGTGGTGGTAGTGATGATGCACATGGCGTTCCTGTTGATGCCAGCGAGGGTATTGATGATGATGACGATGACAGTGGTGATGATGATGGTGGTGTGGTGATGGTGTTGGTGTACATCAACGTGCGTCTCGAGTATTTGGCTGCTAGAGTCTCCACTGGATCACGACGACGAATGCGCCACCGATTGCACCTTGAGAGCCATCACTCGTGGCCAAGCTGGCTTCTGACAACAACCACAACAACCACAACAACAACGAGCTAACGAGTCAAAGCCTTACACACACCTGGTAAAAGCACCACCACCACAACCACCACCGCCACCACCACCAACAACAACAAAGTACAAATTCGCGAAGCCTCACTTACTTGAGAAAGTATCTCTGCCCGGATTGCGTCTTGGCCATCTCCCATCCGGGAGGCAGCGGCGCTTCGTCTCCCACATCATAGGAATGCTGACGGAGATGAATCTGCCCTTGGCCCTGCTGCTGCTGTTGCTGCTGCTGCTGCATTGACGGTGGCCCTTGACCCCCAGCGGACACCGCCGACAAGGAACCCAGCACCCCCGGCGAGAGGGCCAGCGACGCGGGCGACGAATTGGCCCTGATGTGAGTCGGCATGAGAGGCGACAGCGCCCCAGCCGCTGCGGCCGCCGAGTTCGACGACGAAGAGGATGAAGACGACGACGAGGATGACGACGAGGAGGAGGATGAAGAGGCCGAGGTGGATGACGACGGAACGACAGCCTGGTGGTCTGAGGTCAAACCACAGCCAACGCCGACGCTGCTGCTGCTGCTCGATTGTCGTGAATGTGAGCCGCAGCCAACGCCGGTAGCGTCGGGCTGCTTGAAGAACGAATCGGGCAGCTTCCTCATCCTCATGGGCAACTGCTGGGGGACGTTCGCCGACTTGGGGTTCATCACGGCGTTGAAGAGCGACTCTAGGTCGCTGTCCGAGTCGCCGCGAACGTGCAATACTTGCTGGGGGCTCTGCGTGCCAGACATCGGATCCATGCTGATGAAAGTCGTGCGCTGTGGAGGTTTACTCCGTGTTCTTTGAGCGAGTGTTGTTTCTTCTGTGTGTGTGTGTGTCTCTCTCTCTCACCCCTGTCTTCACGTCTTCTTGCTCGATTTATCCGGATCTGTTTTTCTCGCGGATTTGGTCTTTGATGGGTTTTGTCGTCGCGGCCGGCAAACGCGCGTTATATCCAAAGTGCGTCGCCTTCACACGCGCGCGCGTCTTCACAGGCGCGTCTTCACGTGTGCGTGTGTGTGTCTTCCTTCGGAAGGGCCCCCCCCACACACACACACACGCTCCCCCTGCCAGCTATAGTCGGATAAGTCGTCGGCGAAGTTGTAGAAGCGTTCGTTAAACGATTTAAAACGCTACAAACTATTTTGTTTTAAACCACACACACACGCACGGTACGGAGAGTCACGTCTCCTCCTCTCGCTGGGTGTTGCTGCTCTTCGCTGAAAGTTTCCGACAAGAAGTCTGACAAAACAAAAAAGAAACGGAATAATTAGTTATTATTATCCTTACCGACGAGATCCTAAGATCTCCGCCCGTAACATCACTCGTGCACTCGCCACAACAACCACGAAACAACTCCAGAATAAAGCAGCAACTACATTGGAAAAAAAAAACCCCAAAACTTGTGAAAGTTTTGGGAACTCCGTACGTCGACAGCACTCCGAGCTCGGCAAGGCGAACGAACGGGGGGGGGGGGGGGAGACGCGAAACGTGAAATGGTCGAGCGAATGTGAAACAAACAAAAAGAAAACCTCACCCCCCCCCTCTCACCCTCTCTCTCACCCCCTCTCTCCTCCAGCTCGAATCATCAAAAGTTTCTCGTGACAAACAATTGCTGGGGGAGGGGAGGGGAGGGAAGGCGCTTCACGCGAAACAAACTTTTGCCCGCTCAACAAACACGACGTCTGTTGTTGTTTGTTGTTGTTTGTTGTTGTTGTCTTGGTCGTCGTCAGAATTAGTAGCTGCGACTCAAACTTACGTGGCGAGTTGAGTTTAAACGGGAGCGCTGCTGCTTCGTCTTCTTCTTCTTGGCGAAGAGACGGCGGTGATGATGATGGTGGTGTAAGGCTGCAGTGCCGTGTGTGGGCTGGGCTCACGACGGCGAAAAGTTGCTGGGGCTGATGGGGGGTGGGTGGGTGGGTGATGTTTTTGTTCAGAACGTCAGAGAGTTGAGTGTGTGTGTGGTGGTTGGTGTGTGTGTGGGATGTGTGTGGGTGGGAGTGGGATGTGTGTGTGTGTGGGGGGATGTGTGTGTGGGGATGTGTGTGTGTGGATGTGTGTGGTGTGTGTGTGGGGATGTGTGTGGTGTGTGTGTGTGTGGGATGTGTGTGGGTGGGAGTGGGATGTGTGTGTGGGGGGATGTGTGTGTGGGGGGATGTGTGTGTGTGGGGATGTGTGTGTGTGTGGGGAAGTGTGTGTGTGTGGGATGTGTGTGGGTGGGAGTGGGGTGTGTGTGGGGGGGGATGTGTGTGTGTGGGGGGATGTGTGGGATGTGTGTGTGGTGTGGTGTGTGAGTGTGTGTGATGTGTGTGTGTGGGGGTGTGTGGGAGTGGGATGTGTGTGTGTGTGGTGTGTGTGTGGGATGTGTGGGGATGTGTGTGTGTGGTGTGTGTGTGGGATGTGTGTGGGTGGGAGTGGGATGTGTGTGTGTGGGGGGATGTGTGTGGTGTGTGAGTGCGTGTGATGTGTGTGTGGGGATGTGTGTGTGGTGTGTGTGTGGGATGTGTGTGGGTGGAAGTGGGATGTGTGTGTGGTGTGTGTGTGTGATGTGTGTGTGTGGGGGGTGTGTGTGTGGGGATGTGTGTGTGTGTGGTGTGTGTGTGGGATGTGTGTGGGTGGGAGTGGGATGTGTGTGTGTGTGGTTTGTGTGTGGGTGTGTGTGTCTGTGAGGGTGTGTGTGTGGATGTGTGTGTGTGGTGTGTGTGTGTGTGGTGTGTTTGTGGGATGTGTGTAGGTGGGAGTGGGATGTGTGTGTGGGGATGTGTGTGTGTGGGGTGTGTGTGTGGGATGTGTGTGTGGATGTGTGTGTGTGGTGTGTGTGTGTGGTGTGTTTGTGGGATGTGTGTGGGTGGGAGTGGGATGTGTGTGGATGTGTGGTGTGTGTGGGTGGGAGTGGGATGTGTGTGTGTATGTGTGTGTGTGGTTTGTGTGTGGGATGTGTGTGTGTGGATGTGTGTGTGTGCTCGCTAACAGCACTTGCCCCAGCAGTCTGTTGGGCTACACAGGGGATCTTTGTCTTTGTGTGTCTGTGGGGGTGGGTGGATGTGGGTGACAGTGGAGAATGGTAGATGTGGGTGGGTGTGTGTGGGATGTGTGTGTGTGGGGATGAGTGTGTGTGTGGGTATGTATGTGTGTGTGGGATGTGTGTGTGTGGGGATGTGTGTGTGTGTGGGGATGAGTGTGTGTGTGGGGATGAATGTGTGTGTGGGATGTGTGTGTGTGGGGATGAATGTGTCTGTGGGTATGTATGTGTGTGTGGGATGTGTGTGTGTGTGGGGATGTGTGTGTGTGTGTGGGGATGAGTGTGTGTGTGGGGATGAATGTGTGTGTGGGGATGAATGTGTGTGCTCGCTAACAGCACTTGCCCCTACAGTCTGTTAAGGCTATACGGGGGATCTTTGTCTTTGTTTGTGTGTGTGTGGGGATGTGTGTGTGTGGGGGGTCTGTGTGTGTGGGGGGGGATGTGTGTGTGTGTTGGTTAGCGCGCTGCGCTACGAACCTGGCGACTCGAGTTCGTTTCCCGTTCCCCGGCTAAGACCAGTGACGATTATCTGATCCGGTCCTGGGCATCCTCTAGGCCGACTCGGCCTCAAATGAGTACCTGGTGCGGTGCGTAAAAGCATCGCCACTGGGGAGACAAAGGCGGCAAGGCATGGTGCTGGCCACCCACCCCCTCGTGTGCCGTTCTGGCCTTCATCGGTGCTAACAGCACTTGCCCTAGCAGTCTGTTCGGGCCACACGGGGGATCTTTGTCTTTGTGTGTCTGTGTGGGGGTGGGTGGATGTGGGTGACGGTGGAGAATGGTAGATGGTGGGTGGGTGTGGGATGTGTGTGTGGGGGATGTGTGTGCGTGGGGATGTGTGTGCGTGGGGGATGTGTGTGGGGATGTGTGTGTGTGTGGGGATGTGTGTGTGGGGATGTGTGTGTGTGTGGGGATGTGTGTGGGGGGATGTGTATGCGTGGGGGATGTGTGTGTGGGGGATGTGTGTGTGTGTGTGGGATGTGTGTGTGTGGGGGGTATGTGTGTGTGTGTGGCTGACCGGGCTGAGCTGGGCTGGACGTAAAAGCAACAACAAAAATTGAGCGAGTGAGCGAGCGAAATATATAAATAACCTCACCAAACTTTCATAGTTCGTGAACTGAGCCCCACACACACACACTGAGAATACCATCACGGCCCCTACCACCACCACTCCTCCGACTGCGCTGAAGTTCCATCAAGCGAATTCGCTGCGGCGAGCGTCTCTAGCGGCTACAGAGAGGGGAGTCGCGAGAAATTCCGTTTTGCTCGTGATGTTAGGGGCCGTCCATAAATGACGTCACGCACCTAGGGGGGCTGGGGGGCTGGTCAGACATTTGTGACGATGTGTGACGAGGTGGGGGGGGTATTTGAGAAATGTGACGTCACGTAAAATGCGCAGCTTTAAATAAATATAGACAACACGTTCTACTTAATTAGACTTTTTAATAAATGTTTTCTCCTGCAACATCAGAGTGCAGCGCCACATTAAATACGCACTACAATGACAATAGTTTAAAGCGATACGCAAACTCCAAAGTTTAAAGCGACACGCAGACTCCAAATATACAGCAGCAGGCGTCAGGGTCACGATCGAACCCACGACTTCCTGTGCACCAGGCGAGGTAGTTAACATATCCTAGCCACCGTGATGATGAGAGAGACACGCAAACTCCAAATATACAGCAGCAGGCATCGTCAGGGTCGGGATCAAACCCACGTCCTCTTGTACACCAGGCGAGGTAGTTAACATATCCTAGCCGCCGTGGCACCCCGGTTCACCCATTATATTATCCATATATATCATTAGACATGGGCTATCCTCGCAATACCTGCAGGAACTGACGCATTGTTAAATCCTTTATATTAAGTTCGCTTGCTTGCTTAGGACCGTGCAAATCTTTCGGTCGTGTTTTAACCCACTTTCCGTGATCCAATCGAGCTGACATTTTCCACACAGACTCGTTGTGCGTGACAATTAATGTTCGTGAAATTTTTTTCTCCCAAAATCTTACACTTTTTAGGACAAAAATATTATATTTAATTACCAATTGCTTAATGGTGCAATGCAATCATCTGACCCATAGGTGGCAGCTATCTCAAGCCAGAGGACGAGAGGACTCTAACCGCCACGTATATAAAGGATTTATAGTGAAAAACTTTGTTTTTACTGGTTATACTTATTACACCTACAACGAGGTCTCCGAGATCTACAGATCGCTCTTCTTCTAGGTGTGGTACTTTCGAGGTCCAATGCTCATTTCCTGGGGTGGGATCTCACCTCGCCACCCCCACCCGCCACCGCCGAAACCCCGACCCGACCTCCTGCATACCAGGCGAGGAAGATAGGATCACGATGCCGTGGAGGCTCTGAAATAAATTAATAATGCGCGTATTCCCAGGGCCGTATCACGTAACCACATTGGCCCGGTCTGGTGCGTGCGTGTGCGGTTTTTTTTTTTAGCACAGGGCCTATTTTGAGTGCGAAACTTTAGTGTACGATGACATCATCTCGTGTGCAGGAGCCAGATGGTTTAATAATAATGACGACGATGATGATGATTTCAACGTTAGCAACGCTGCATCTCGGCTGCACGGTATTTGCTCCACACGCTCTCTCTCTCCGGAAGGGAGAGAAGAAGAGAGAGAGAGCGAGAGATGACGACTCAAAGGCGCCATCAACAATTGCCCAAGGTCTGCAATTCTCTCGCTGTAATTAAGCTTTATTGCTGGTTTATCCAGCATTTGCTGGTTTATCCAGGATGTTTCTGTTGCGCGTCGTCACTTTAAGATGTTCTCTGTTCATAGTTTGCTTGTTGCGGTTGCACCCGACCTAATAAATGAAACTTGAAAGTGTTAACGACGAATGGATGGGTGTCCACGCATCGGTAGAAAACCCACGCGTGCGAGGGGGAAACGCTCTATCCCATTGAATCGGAATTAAAATATTAATTTATACCGGAGGAATCCGATGGGCTGATGACACGGTGGCTAAGAGATGTTAAATACCTCGCCTGGTATACAGGAGGTCGTGGGTTCCAACCCGACCCTGACGATGCCTGCTGCTGTATATTTGGAGTTTGCGTCTTTCTCTCTCTCCCCGTGGAGATGTTAACTACCTCGCCTGGTGTACAGGAGGTCGTGGGTTCCAACCCGACCCTGATGATGCCTGCTGCTGTATATTTGGAGTTTGCCGGTCCTCAGGTTTTTTCCTCCCCTCCACATTTCAAATCAACGTCCACGCGCTTAGAGCATTTGAATGCTGCTATCCATTTCCACACGACCACGACACAGCAAGAACATTTGTGGATTTCACACCTGATGATGATTGCTAGTGTTGCAGTCGAAACGTCCTGAGAATTTTTTATTGTTTTATATTTATATTATTTTATTATTTCCCTTCCACGTGACTTTACCAAAAGAACCAATAATAGGTATGGTATTGTCGTGTAGGGTATAGTAGTGTAGTGTGTAGTGTACAAGAATACGGGGTAAACCGTGATGGGTTGACAGGTATTGTAGTGTCGTGTTTTTGTAGTGTAGTGTGTAGTGTACAATAATAACGGGTAAAACGTACAGTTCTAGATTTGAAGCTTTCGTGACTGCAAGGATTCGTATTCTTAGGTTTTTTCGGTAAAGTCACGTAGGTTAAAAAAAGTACAATTAATAAAAGTAAAATAAAAAATAAAATAATATAATAATTATTTTACTTTTATTAATAAAAAAAAAAATTTACCTACGTGACTTTACCGAAAAAACCTAAGAATATAAAACATACAGCTTGACAGCGATGCATTTGTGATGACCGGGTCGTTTCTGGCTACGTAGCCCAGTGGGTAAAATAAAAATAAAAGAGCGTGAATCGGTTAATAGTTTGCCGAGGTCGGGAATTAAACCGAGGATATTTGTTTATCGCGGCTCGGTGCGCTAACCACTGCGCCACTGCTCCCTGCCCCACCTCGGAAGCGATGGGCGTTGGTGCAGATATCCCGTGCGGTGCGAGAGAGACTTTTGACTTTTAAACAACTTTTATTGCCGCCAGCAGCAACAGCACTAGAGACGAATTCGATATGAAAATACAAAGTCACCAGCAAACGAATAAACGCTGTAAATCCACGCGCTGTGGCGCTAAATGCAGCGCACACACAACACGAAAGAAAATCCACGTGGTGGTGGTGGTCATCGCGCACGCCACGGTGACGAGCGAGCGCTTCAGAAGGTGAACACCACGAGGGTGCCGTCCACGCTGGTACAGAGAGGGGCTTGTCCGGCTCCCCAGCGTTCGAAGAAGACGCGCTGCACATCACCGACATGTGTGTAGTGCGCGTGCTCCATTTGGAGCCGCGCCTTGAGCAGGCCCCTGAACACTGGAAGCTCCACAGAGCAGCCGTCAGTGTCACCTTGCAGCATCTTCTTCATCGTTCTGTACACCGCCAACTTCGCCTGAGCACAGGCGAAGTTGGCGAGGTCATGGCGCTTGTTAGCCAGGTAAGGCACCACCCCATACACGAAGCTGCTGTTGTAGAAGGGCACCCCCAGTTTCCTGAAGATGTCCCCCAAAAGGCGGAACTTTGGTTTGAGCCGCTGACAGAGAGTGGACACACAATGCTTCATTTTTTTTTTTAAAAATTGGCTCTCGAAGAGCCGGTCCATCCGACCGAACGAGTTCGTAACAATCACAACGGCCCCAAGGGGAGCCTTCCCCCTTCAAACGATAAACTTCCTGGACAAGAGTGGCGTCGCGATTATTGTTGTCCAAGTTTGATGATGTTTACGCATAGCTGTCAAACCCCTGATCAGTGCCACCTACCTTATTGCAACCCAATTCCGACCTTAGTGGTCACCCCGTCACGAGAGATAAATGTCGTGCCGGAGATGGGCCGCACTTAGCGGCGGCAGTGGTGGACGGGGCCCATCTGCAGACGGTACACCTCGTACTACCAGGGGAGGGCCTGCAGTGCCAGCCCAAGAGGGGAGGGGCTGCTGGGGGCTCAGGATCACAGACAGCTAAGCAGAGGTCGCAAACGGGTTCTGATTCCTTACCCGTACCCGTACCCGGCCGCACCAGGGTCGCAAATGGGTACCCGTATCCGTACCCGGCCGGGTGCGGGTACCCGTTCCCTATCGGTACCCGTACCCTACCCGAAATGAGTGGTAAACGGCTACTCACCAGTGATTCACGGCCTACCCGTACCCGTACCCGGCCGCACCAGGGTCGCAAATGGATACCCATACCCGGCCGGGTACGGGTACCCATTCCGTACCCGTACCCTACCCAAAATGAGTGGCAAACGGTTACTCACCAGTGACTCACGGCCTACCCGTACCCGTACCCGGCCGCACCAGGGTCGCAAACGACTACCCGTACCCGGCCGGGTACGGGTAGCCGGGTATCGGGTAGGGTACGGGTATCGGGTACCCGGTTGCGACCTCTGCAGCTAAGCCCCTCGGGGGGGGCCTGCGGGGGATCTAGGATCCCACGCAAGGGGCATTAAAGGGCACCTCCCCAGCCGATCGGGACCAGTTGAAAACCGAAGCCGAAGACCAGCTAGATAGGGCACTGAGACCCCCAGCCCCCGCTGTGCTTATCAGGGCCGGGACTCTGTGCGGCTCAGTGGCGTGACCCTGGGAACCCCCGGCCCGACGTCCTTGTAAGGGCCGGGTCCAGTGGGTCAGTGGTCGGAACTTGCACCCTGGCTAGGGCGAGTTAAAATCGCCTCTCCCTAGGCACCCGTAGCCGGAGGCGCCTGAATGAGTTAGCCCGGAGGCAGTGACTCACCCAGAGAGTGGTGTAGGAGGACCTTGAGTGTGGTTCTGTGTCAGGGTGAGTCAGTCCGGAGGCAGTGACTCACCCAGAGAGCGGTGTAGGAGGACCCTGAGTGTGGTTCTGTGTCAGGGTGAGTCAGTCTGGAGACAGTGACTCACTCAGAGAGTGGTACAGGAGGACCCTGAGTGTGGTCCTGTGTCAGGGTGAGTCAGCCCGCAGGCAGTACCTCCCCAGAGAGTGGTGTAGGAGGACCCTGAGTGTAGTCCTGTGTTAGGGTGAGTCAGCCAGGAGGCAGTGACTCACCCAGAGAGTGGTACAGGAGGACCCTGAGTGTGGTTCTGTGTCAGGGTGAGTCAGCCCGCAGGCAGTACCTCCCCAGAGAGTGGTGTAGGAGGACCCTGAGTGTAGTCCTGTGTTAGGGTGAGTCAGCCAGGAGGCAGTGACTCACCCAGAGAGTGGTACAGGAGGACCCTGAGTATAGTTCTGTGTCAGGGTGAGTCAGCCCTGAGGCAGTGACCCACCCAGACAGCGGTGTAGGAGGACCTTGAGTGTGGTCCTGTGTTAGGGTGAGTCAGCCCGGAGGCAGTGACTCACCCAGAGAGTGGTGTAGGAGGACCCTGAGTCTAGTTCTGTGTAAGGGCAAGTTAGCCCGGAGGCTGTACCTCCCCACACAGTGGTACAGGAGGACCCTGAGTGTGGTCCTGTGTCAGGGTGAGTCAGCCCGCAGGCAGTACCTCCCCAGAGAGTGGTGTAGGAGGACCCTGAGTGTGGTCCTGTGTCAGAGTGAGTCAGCCCTGAGGCCTCACCTACACACTGGTGTAGGAGGACCTTGAGTCTAGTTCTGTGTTAGGGCGAGTAAGTCCGGAGGCAGTACCTCCCCAGACAGTGGAGTTAGCCCTGAGTCCTAGATTTGAAGCTTTCGTGACTGCAAGGATTCATATTCTTAGGGTTTTTTCGGTAAAGTCACGTAGGTAAAAAATTTTAATTAATAAAAGTAAAATAAAAATAAAATAAAAATCACGATACAGCAAGCGTGCTGTGACGGTTCCACCTGAAGACGGAAGCTTGTGTTGCCTCCGAAACGTCGTGATTTTTATTTTATTTTTATTTGACTTTTATTAAAAACCTAAGAATATTAGCCCTGAGTGTTCTGGGACTGTACTGTCGAGTGTGGTGTAATAAATAGTGTTGCCTCCAAAAACTGTCTCCGGCGATTCCTGAATCCACAACACTACAGAAACACAAACAAATACAGAAAAACATGTTTGTCAGGATTGAAACGCCTGTACGCCGTATGGGGACCTGCAAACTCAATTTCCCTGTACAAGAATACGGGGTAAAGCATGATACGTGCAGTGTCTATACAACAGCAGCAGCAGCAGCACATCTACAACATATTTCATAAACGTGTTCAACACGCCAACAAATGTGTGTTGAAGTGTAAACACAATTAGTTACTACTACAGCACTAACCGGTTGTGTGTTGGAGTGTAAACCCAATTAGTTATTGCTAGAGCACTAACCGGTTGTGTGTTGGAGAGTAAACCCAATTAGTTACTACTACAGCACTAACCGGTTGTGTGTTGGAGTGTAAACCCAATTAGTTACTACTACAGCACTAACCGGTTGTGTGTTGGAGGGTAAACCCAATTAGTTACTACTACAGCACTAACCGGTTGTGTGTTGGAGAGTAAACCCAATTAGTTACTACTACAACACTAACCGGTTGTGTGTTGGAGAGTAAACCCAATTAGTTACTACCACAACACTAACCGGTTGTGTGTTGGAGAGTAAACCCAATTAGTTACTACCACAGCACTAACCGGTTGTGTGTTGGAGAGTAAACCCAATTAGTTACTACTACAGCACTAACCGGTTGTGTGTTGGAGTGTAAATACAATTAGTTACTACTACAGCACTAACCGGTTGTGTGTTGGAGTGTAAATACAATTAGTTACTACCACAGCACTAACCGGTTGTGTGTTGGAGAGTAAACCCAATTAGTTACTACTACAGCACTAACCGGTTGTGTGTTGGAGTGTAAACCCAATTAGTTACTACTACAGCACTAACCGTTTGTGTGTTGGAGAGTAAACACAATTAGTTACTAGTACAGCACTAAACGGTTGTGTGTTGGAGTGTAAATACAATTAGTTACTACTACAGCACTAACCGGTTGTGTGTTGGAGAGTAAACATAATTAGTTATTGCTACAGCACTAACCGGTTGTGTGTTGGAGTGTAAACCCAATTAGTTGCTACTACAACACTAACCGGTTGTGTGTTGGAGAGTAAACATAATTAGTTATTGCTACAGCACTAACCGGTTGTGTGTTGGAGAGTAAACCCAATTTGTTACTACAACAACACACGGTTAAGATTCAAGTACCATGACGTTTTTCGCCAGTGACAACAACAACAACAGCAACCGGCATCATCGGGCGATTCGCAAGAATTGTGACAAAGTCTTTTTTCCTTCCGGTCATCCGAACCACTTTTTTTGTTTCCACTTTTAAACTTTGTTCGAGAGAGAGAGAGAGTGCGAGAGCGCCCCGAGGGTAAGGCGCCGCTCTCTAAAAAGAACCAGACGGTCAATAGGAAATTAGATCAGAATGTCCAAATCGCGGGCCGCTAAGGACATCGGCAATGGAGTGCGGACTTCGTTCATCAACCGGAGTCAGGGCCTTGGATGGACGCACGCACGGCACGCACAGCAAAAACAGCAAAGCAAAGGTCCATGAAAACCAACTTGCAGCCCCAGCTGCGTGTCTTGACTCAGATCTCAGAAGCTAAGCGGGCCTTGAGCCTGGGCATTGCCTGGATTGGGCGCCCAGCACCGTGCATGAAAGAGGAGTCGCAGTCTTTTGCGATGAGCAGAGCAATCCATTCGTTTAATGCTAATCATAAGTCATCAGTCATAATTCATAATTCAAGGTACCGAATCGTTGGTGAAAATGTTTAAGCTTGAGATAATAATGGTACAATTACCTTCACGTAACACGTCGGCTTTCGCGACCAATATTACATATTGGTAGAGATTTTTTTGGGTTAGATCGCGTAAATGAATGTTGTGGGTTTACTCTCCAACACACCGGAGGTGCTGAACTCGCAACGAATTGGCACGTTTTGTTTACATGACAAACCTTACTAATTGGCCGGGTCGGGTGGTGGTGGGTCAAACGACACAACATTTACACGCTCTAACCCAACAATCTCTATTATGGATACCTTGATATATAAAAAAAATATTTAGCATGTATACCTTGTAATGTGTAACACTTAGCTTCAGCATAACACAACGTGTGTAATGAATTTTTATTATTTGGTTGGCCGAGTGGCCTTTTCAACGAGGAGCTGGCAATTGCCCAAAGTGTTTTCTCACTCGGCGACATAAATCCTGTCCTGATTCCGAAACCCACCCAGTGTCCCACCTACTTTACGCACAGGCGGTGGGTAGGGTAAAATCAATTCTTACTTTTGATCTTTTGACGCTGGCAATTTTTTTTTTATCCCTGCTACTGCTTGTGCGTAAATATCCCGCGTCGCAGCTTTGTAAATACGCGCCGATATTTTACCCTAAACAGTTCACGTTGGTGGCTCGTTCTAGTCGGGTCATTTAAAGTTCGCAGGAGGTCACCTTTCATCCCTGACCTCGTCGCCCAGCCCGCACCAGAACGATAAATATGTCGGGGCCACGGTTAAACCAAAGTAACATTTTCTTGGTTCTTTCGGTAAAGTCACGTAGAAGGGAAGTAATAAAATAATAAAAATAAAACAATAAAAAATACATATTATTTTATAATATTATTTTATTATATTATTTTATTGTTTTATTTTAATTATTTTATTACTTCCCTTCTACGTGACTTTACCGAAAGAACCAAGAAGATGAATCCCTGCAGTCACGAAAGCTTTAAATCGAAATACAAAGTAACATTATTATTTTTTATTTGTCTTAACCAGGTTAAAATCCGCCGTGCTGCTGTTATTGCTCTCTTTCAGAAGCGAACCTGGCTATGACAAACGGATAGCTCAACGAAGCGTATTTTCGTCATCGTGGGGATATTTACAGCGGCGAGATCAATCTAAATGCAATGAAGGAAACCTATGACAACACGAAACAACTTTTGAGGTGCATAAACTATGACCAACATCAGTGGCAACTTTGTGGCGATTTGAAGGTTGTTGCTCTCTTGCTTGGTCTGCAGACTGGATACACAAAGTACCGCTGCTGTTCTCTCTGCGAATGGGATAGTCGTGCGAGAGATTCCCACTACATCAAGACAGATTGGCCACTCCGACAGTCATTGGAGCCTGGGAGGAAAAGTGTTCAGCATCCACCACTTGTTGAATCAAGGAAGATGTTGTTACCACTCTTACACATCAAGCTGGGTCTGATGGAGAACTTTGTCAAAGCCACGGACAAAACACAAGCAGCTTTCAAGTTCCTCCGTGGAAGATTTGCAAGGTTAAGTGAAGCTGAGATAAAGGAAGGGCATAAGTGGTACTAATCACATACCTGCATTTCCCATAAATATGCCAAATTCCTCTTGATATTCAAATTCCTTTGTCAAGGCTCTCTTCCCCCTCCAACCCAGCTTAAATATACGTTGCCAAGCCTGGTGGTGTTCATTCAGACGCTGTCTTTCTGACAGACCTGTTCTTCACCTGAGGACGGCTGTTTGCGTTGTGGCCGAAACGTCGTGAGAATAATTTTATAATGTTTTATTTTTATTATTTTATTATTTCCATTCTACGTGACTTTACCGAAAGAACCAAGAAGAAGGTGTCTTTGTTGGTCCTCAGATTCGTGAACTTCTTCGAGATGATGCATTTGACAGTGCGCTCTGCGTGGCAAGGAAAAGACGGCACGGAAAGCCTTCCAGTTAGTGGCAACACATTTTCTCGGCAACAACTCGGCAGACAACTATAGGGAGTTGGTGGAAAACCTCCTCAAGGCATACAAAAGCCTTGGTTGCAACATGTCACTAAAGATACATTTTTTGCATTCTCTTAATTCTAGATTTGAAGCTTTCGCGACTGCAAGGATTCATACTCTTAGTTCTTTCGGTAAAGTCACGTAGGTAAAAAATGAAATTAATAAAAATAAAACAATAAAAATCACGACGTTTCGGAGGCAACACAAGTCTCCGTCATCAGGTGGGACCGTCACATTCAGATTTGCATTCTCATCTAGATTTTTTTCAAACCCGAACTGGGGAGCAGTGAGCGATGAGCGTGGCGAGCGATGTCACCCAGGACTTTGCGACAATGGAGAAACGCTATCAGGGCAAATGGAGCCCCATCACTGCTTGCAGACTATTGCTGGACAGTGACAAGAGACGTTTCATTTAATGAATACAAGAGACACGCCAAGAAGCGCCGAGTAATAAGGACTAAACTATGCACTTATAAATACATAATCGTTTTTGTCTTTTGTTTCATAATACATTTTATTTATATAACCCTTTTGATGATTTTTAAAGTGTTACATGAACAGGACAGGTGACATATTGTCATGTAAAGCAACCACAAACACATGAAAAAACCTCGGTTTACAATGTATGAGTAAAACTCAATCTACACAATATACATAGACGTAAAATGTAAAAACTTAAATATAAAAACTTTCAAAACTTAAATATCTTGCGAACGGTAGCCAATTGCGTTGTGGCCGAAACGTCGTGAGAATTATATTATTATGTTTTATTTTTATTATTTTATTATTTCCCTTCTACGTGATGACTTTACCGAAAGAACCAAGAAGAAGTAGTCAATCAGTTGTTTTAATTGTCACGCTTGAATTCAGCACGCAAAAAATCCATAATAAACAGCACATTTCATCTCTGAAGCAGACGACGTCTAAACAATTGTAGAGCATATTCTTGTTTTTTTCGGTAAAGTCACGTAGAAGGAAAATAATAAATAATCTAAAAATAAAACAAAAAAAATTCTCACGACGTTTCGACTGCAACACAAGCAATCGTCATCAGGTGTGAAATCCAAAGCAAAAACGTCGTGAGAAATTTTATTGTTTTATATTAATATTATTTTATTATTTCCCTTCTACGTGACTTTACCGAAAGAACCAAGAATATGAATCCCTGCAGTCACGAAAGCTTTAAATCGAAATTTAATTGTAGAGCAGTGTTACACGTGCGATTCAATGCGTGCAGTTCCAGCCGCAGACGAATCGCTCCTGATTCATCCAATATTGTTTTCCTCTTTTTTGCTGAAAATTTCCTTGCTTGTGTTGCGATCGAAACGTCGTGATTTTAGATTTTTTGTTATTTTTTTTCTATCGACGTGGCTTCACCGAATGACCCAAAGAATATGAATTCCTGCCGTCACGGAAGCTTTAATGTTTTGCTGAAAAAATTATTGCCGTGGTTTTCCCACCTGATGATGATGATTGCTTGTGTTGCAATCGAAACGTCGCGATTTAATTGATTTTATTTTCTACCCACGTGACTTTACCGATAGAACCAAAGAGTATGGATCCCTGCAGTCACGAAAACTTCAAATCTAGATTGTGCAGGATGGTCCAGATTTCTTGTGACCCCCCCCACCCACCTCCCACCTCTCCTGCACAACACAAAAAATGTGTCTCGTGTATTTCGCGCGTCTCTAACGTCTCCGTTGGCAAGTGAGATGTGCGCATAGTTTGTCCAGGTGTTTGATGTTGTGCCGAGCTTGCAAGTCGGTTCTTCCATAACGATCTTTGGGTCTTTAGATAGCAACACAAACAATCGTCTTCAGAAGAAGATGGCTTGTGTTACGATCGAAACGTCGTGATTTTTATTTTTATTAAAAATTTCTATCTACGTGGCTTTACGGCAAGACCCAAAGAATATGAATGCCTGCAGTCACGAAAGCTTTAAGTCAAGATGCTTCCATGATGGCGGGTTTTGTTGGGGGCGGGGTTTAGATGGCGTAAAGATAAATGTTGTGTCGTTAAACCCGCCACCACCCGACACAGCCGGCTAGTAAGGAGGTCTATCGCGTAAGCAACACGTGGCCAATTCGTCACGCGTTCAGCCCTAACCGGCTGTGCGTTTGGAGAGTAAAACCCACAACATCGACAATTCGGGTACCGTAGCGTTTCGACGGTGATTACAGTTAGTATTAGAATCACAACTATCACCAATAAATTTTGATTTAAAGCTTTCGTGACTGCTGGGATTCATCTTCTTGGTGCTTTCGGTAAAGTCACGTAGAAGGGAAGTAATAAAATAATAAAAAATAAAACATAATAAAATAATTACAGACGCTGTCTCCCCGACAGACCTGGTCTTCGCCTGAGGACGGCTGCTTGCGTTGTGGCCGAAACGTCGTGAGAATTATTTTATGATGTTTTATTTTTATGATTTTATTACTTCCCTTCTACGTGACTTTACCGAAAAAACCAAGAAGATGATATCACCAATAGTTTACAACTATCACCAATAAATCTAGAAACCAATATATCTGGAATTATCACCAATAGTTTACAACTATCATCATGAGCTAATTACAACCAGCCACATCAGGCGACAGCCAAGTTGTGGGCAAATCCACTTCAAACTAAAACCGTATTATCAAACCTCAGAATCAAAATATGTATTTTTATACTGGATATGAACCCGATGAGCTATGAAGCTCTTGATCACAGATGCCCAGTTAGGGGCACGGGGTCAGAAGGTTCCAGTAACAAAACAATTAGAACAAAACTATAGGAGTGTAAAGTACTGGAAAGGTAAGCAAATCACTGAAAACTAAATTAAAATGAAGCCAAGCTAAAGTATTGACGTGTTTACTTCACCTTCTTGGTTCTTTCGGTAAAGTCACGTAGAAGGAAAATAATAAAATAATAAATAATAAAACATTATAAAATAATTCTCACGACGTTTCGGCCACAACGCAAGCAGCCGTCCTCAGGTGAAGAACAGGTCTGTCGGAAAGACAGCGTCTGAATGAAACAGCACCATGCTTGGAGCATATATTTAAGCTGGGTTGGAAGGGGGGGAAAGGGCCCTTACCGCCCGCCCCCCCCAAAGCGCGGGGCCCGGGGCGGTCACTCCGATTCGCCCGTGTACCCCGAGGGACCGCTCTGAATTTATAACCTTCAGATTGTAAGAGAGGCGTTCTGTCCACACGGTGTGTGTGTGCGCGTGTGCGCGCGTGCGTGCGTCTCGTTCAGCCTGCGAATATAAACAAGCCGGAGCAGCCTAAACCTGTTCCTTAGAAGACGTTTTGGGTGTGTGTACAACGGACAGGCATTATTAGAGTGATGGCAATGTAACGATGATTGATAATATAATTGGACGGACGGGGGTGGGGGGGTTGAGTTTGTGCCGACAAAACAAATGTAACACATTCTTAGGTTTTTTCGGTAAAGTCACGTAGGTAAAAAATTACAATTAATAAAAGTAAAATAAAATAAAAATCACGACGTTTCGGAGGCAACACAAGCTTCCGTCTTCAGGTGGAACCGTCACAGCACGATAGCTGTATCATAGCTGTATCAAGTAAAGTTGATATCATAGCTGTATCAAGTAAAGTTGATACAGCTATCGTGCTGTGACGGTTCCACCTGAAGACGGAAGCTTGTGTTGCCTCCGAAACGTCGTGATTTTTATTTTATTTTTATTTTACTTTTATTAATTTTTATTTTTACCTACGTGACTTTACCGAAAAAACCTAAGAATATGAATCCTTGCAGTCCCGAAAGCTTCAAATCTACAAATGTAACACGACAAAAAAACCTCATCAAGTGACCTTTTTATTCTTACACAAGGAGGAGGAATAGGTCCGCTTAGCAAACAGGTATTAGGGGGCACGGCACAGCACTCGAAAACGAAAAGGAGCGCCATGTTCACTCGGAGATGTAACTACTTCGCCTGGTATGCAGGAATCGTCAGGGTTCGATCCCGGACCCTGACGCTTCCTGCTGTATATTTGCGTGTCTCTATCTCTAATCATTACGGTGGCTAGGAGATGTTAGCTACCTCGCCTGGTATGCAGGAGGTCGTGGGTTCGATCCCGGACCCTGACGCCACCACGGTGGCTAGGAGATGTTAGTTACCTCGCCTGGTATGCAGGAGGTTCGTGGGTTCGATCCCGGACCCTAACGTCACACGGTGGCTAGGAGATGTTAGCTACCTCGTCTGGTATGCAGGAAGATCGTGGGTTCGATCCCGGACCCTGACGCCACCACGGTGGCTAGGAGATGTTAGTTACCTCGCCTGGTATGCAGGAGGTTCGTGGGTTCGATCCCGGACCTTAACGTCACACGGTGTCTAGGAGATGTTAGCTACCTCGCCGGGTATGCAGGAGGATCGTGGGTTCGATCCCGGACCCTGACGCCACCATGGTGGCTAGGAGATGTTAGCTACCTCGCCTGGTATGCAGGAGGTTCGTGGGTTCGATCCCGGACCCTAACGTCACACGGTGGCTAGGAGATGTTAGCTACCTCGCCTGGTATGCAGTAGGTCGTCTGTTCGAACCCGACCCTCACGCCTGCTGCTGTATATTTGGAGTTTGCGTGTCTCTCTCCCCGTGGTCATGTGGAGTTTTATCCAGGTCCTCCCGATTCCCCCCCCCCCCTCCACTTTAGAAACATGCGTTTGAAGAGCATTTGGCTGCTATAAAAATGTCCTCACGACGATGACGCCAATTGGTTGAGACATCGTTGTGCTCGCCAGGTGGCTTCTGAGAAAGAGCGAAACAACCCAGTGGGTTCATCTTCTTGGTTCTTTCGGTAAAGTCACGTAGAAGGGAAGTAATAAAATAATAAAATAAAACATAATAAAATAATTCTCACGACGTTTCGGCTGCTTGCGTTGTGGCCGAAACGTCGTGAGAATTGTATTTTATTATGTTTTATTTTTTATTATTTTATTACTTCCCTTCTACGTGACTTTACCCGAAAGAACCAATAAGATGAATCCTGCAGTCACGAAAGCTTTAAATCGAAATTTAACCCAGTGGGTCTTTAGAGGCCGTCCATAAATGACGTCACGCACCTGGGGGAGGGGAGGGGTGTCAGACATTTGTGACGATGTGTGACGAGAGAGGGGGGGGGGTGAGAAATGTGACATCACATCAAAATGCGCAACTTTAAACAAATTAGACCACGTTCTACTTAATTAAATAGACTTTTTATTAAAAAAATTCTCCTACAACATCAGAGTGCAGCGCCACATTAAATACGCACTGCAATGACAATACAGTAGTTTAAAGCGATTTGAAGCATGTTTTATATTATTTGGGAGGGAGGGGGCAGAGCGTCACATTAATACGCACTACAATGACAATAGTTCAAAAGCAATTTGAAGCATGTTTTATTTTCAAAATGGAAATAGGGTTTTTGTGGGGGGGGGGGGGGGCAGAGCTTTTGTGACGTCATATTGAGGGGGGGGTCTGTCTTTTTGTGACCCGTGTGACGAAGGGGGGGGGGGGCGGTCAAAAAATCGTCCAAAATCGCGTGACGTCATTTATGGACGGCCCCTTACCTGCTAAAATATTAAAAAAAACGGTTAATAATTCTAGATTTGAAGCTTTCGTGACTGCAATGATTCCATATTCTTAGGTTTTTTCGGTAAAGTCACGTAGGTAAAAACATTAAAAAGTAAATAAAATAAAAATCACGACTCAAGACGGAAGCTTGTGTTGCCTCCGAAACGTCGTGATTTTTATTTTATTTTACTTTTTAATGTTTTTACCTACGTGACTTTACCGAAAAAAACCTAAGAATACGGTTAATAATTGTAGTTTTTAACAGTGGTGTGGCCGACAATTCCAAGCCGGACCGCCTTTGTCTCCCCCCCCCGGTGCTAATGCCCAAATGCCACAGCGCACGTGCGCGTTTGCTCTTAAGATGACCTCGTGGAGGCCCAGCGCACGGGTAGTGGACACCGATTTTGCCGCTGGCACTAAACAAACTAATTGCTGCCTCCAAAAAGGCTGCAATCGGCGATTTTGGGTGTTGTTAGCGAGCACCTATTAAGGTCCGAACGGCGCCACGATGGGTTGACGTGGATGGTGCCACGCATTGCCACCTTGCTTTCCCGTGGCTGAAATATCGGGTCCGCGGAGCGAAGGGGCCGTCCATAAATGACGTCACACGGCGTCACAAAAAGTCAGACCCCCCCCTCTCAAATATGACGTCACAAAGCTCTGCCCCCCCCCCCCAAAAAATAACAGATGCCTCAAATCGCCTTAAACTATTGTCATTGTAGTGCGTATTTAATGTGGCGCTGCACTCTGATGTTGTAGGAGAAAATTTTTAATAAAATATATATAAATTAAATAGAACGTGTTGTCTATATTTATTTAAAGTTGCGCGTTTTACGTGACGTCACATTTCTCGTCACACATCGTCACAAATGTCTGACCCCCCCCCTCCCCTTAGGTGCGTGACGTCATTTATGGACGGCCCCTAAGTCGACCCCAAAGCAAGGCATAGGATCAGAAATCACGCCGTGGATGGGAATTGAACTCGGCTCGCCGGCTTAACAGACTGTTGGGTCAAGTGCTGTTAGCGAGTAGCAGCACCTATGAAGGCCGGCACGGCACACGAGGGGGTGGGTGGCCAGCACCACGCCCGGCCGCCTTTGTCTCCCAGTGGCGATGCTTACGACACAACGCACCAGGTACTAATATGAGGCTGAGTCGACTTAGGGGAGTCCCAGGACCCGGTTCAGATAATCGTCACCGATGTTGGCCGTGAGCGGGAATCGAACTCACAACAACAAAGATCCAAAGTGCTATTATGGAACACCTATGAAGGCCGGCACGGCACACGAGGGGGTGGGTGGCCAGCACCACGCACACAAAGACAAAAATCCCCCGTAAAGCCTTTTATAGGTTGTTGGGGCAAGTGCTGTTCGTGTGCATCCATGAAGGCCGGCTCGACACACGAGGGGGTGGGTGGCCAGCACCACGCACACAAAGACAAAGATCCCCCGTATAGCCTTTTATAGGTTGTTGGGGCAAGTGCTGTTCGTGTGCACCCATGAAGGCCGGCACGGCACACGAGGGGATGGGTGGGCCCAGCATCGCGCACGCCCGACCGCCTTTGTCTCCCCCAGTGGCGATGATGTTTACACGCTGCACCAGGTAGCCACGTTGAGGGCGAGCAGCGAGTGCGGGCACGCGAGCGCGTGGCAGGAGAGATTCCTCGCGGAGCCGAGCCGATGATGACCGTTCGTGAGATGTGTTTGAGAAAAACATGGGACGTTGCCCGTGGCGACAGTCGCAAAAAAGAGAGTAGGGGGTGGGGGAGAAAGGGAGAGAGAGAGAGGAGAGAATGGGGGGAGGGGAGAAAGAG
>NC_083835.1:6060764-6112179 GCF_015708825.2 Lethenteron reissneri
TGGTACAAACTGACACCTTTATTCAAGGCATCATGTTTGCAATAACCACAACACAAGTAGTCGAAAAAGCAAACAAAAAGAAGCAACTCTGATAATGATAATAATATGCACTGTCCTTGAAGTTGATTGGTCCACACCTGAGACGGCTTTCTTTAGAGCCTAGTCCCATTGCTTTATACACTACACACTACACTATACATTACACTAGCCAACACACTACACTACACTATATACTACCCTACACACGACACTATACACTACCCTACACACACTACACTATACATTACACTATACACCACACGATACACTACCAAACACACTACACTATACACCAGTGGCGGCTGGTGATATTTATTTTTGGGGGGGCGCATTTTTTTTATTTTATTGAGGGGGGCAAATAAATATAAAGCAGTACCAAAAACCATTTTAACTACTTGAATATAAATTTTGATGATCTTTATTTACATTTCAGACCAAAAGAAGTACCAAAAAGCATGTTTCCTACTTGAACATAAATGTTTCTCTTTTATATACATTTCAGACCAAAGTACCAAAAAGCATGTTTCCTACTTGAACATAAATGTTTCTCTTTTATATACATTTCAGACCAAAGTACCAACAAGCATGTTTCCTACTTGAACATAAAAACGTTAGTTTCATGCTATTATCAATATGGCTGCGGCTACTTTCATGACGTTTGCATTTGTCAGAGAGATGTTTGAGGTCTCTTACCCCCGTCGTTGTCCACAAAACTTCAGTGCCGACACTTTGAAATAAAAGACAGGGAAAACAAAAAAGAGAATTGCTAACATCACATCCAGCCAGCCACCTCCGTTTCTCATAACAAGCGCGGGTGAAGCTTCGTGT
Source organism: Lethenteron reissneri (assembly GCF_015708825.2). Lineage (NCBI taxonomy): Eukaryota > Metazoa > Chordata > Hyperoartia > Petromyzontiformes > Petromyzontidae > Lethenteron > Lethenteron reissneri. The sequence goes on from NC_083835.1 coordinate 6,061,632, forward strand.
GTAGCTTCGTCCTCTGTCACTGGCCTGCTGCTGGATTTGTAAATCGGGTTGGTCCGGTCAGAGATCCTTTATCTTTTTTATTTCTTCCAGCGAAAGCCTTGTGAAAGGGTTTTTTTGTAAATAAATTACAGAATTTGGATGAACTGCTGCCATTGTTTACACAAAAAATTTGATCAGCCTAGCAAGTGTCAAAGTGGTGTCGCCTGCGCACTCGCAGTAGTGGCCGGAGCGTAAATTTGAATGACAGGTGACGAAAACCAATCAGATTGGATAAAATAACATGTATCCAATTCTGATTGGCCAGGGACGCAACGACTTGCGCCCCGAGGAGAATCTTTAAGAAACCAATTAGAGACCAGCTTCAGGTCACATGCTGTCCGAAAATTTAAAGTCTCACATAGACATCCATTTGTCCGGCGCCCCGCATGAAACACATTGAAAAACATAGAAAATAGTTGACCGATTAAAGACAGTTTTTATTAAATGCTGATGCTTTTCTTACTACCAGCCGGCACATCGTATGAAAAAAATATTTTATTTATGTATTTTTATATAAATTTTGTATATGTATATTTCTTGAATATTGATGGGGGCGGCGCCCCTGCGCCCTCTATTGACGAGCCGCCACTGCTATACACTACCATACACACTACACAATACATTACTATGTACTACCCTACACACTATCCTACACACTACACTACATTCTAGATTTGAAGCTTTCGTGACTGCAAGGATTCATATTATTGGGTTTTTTCGGTAAAGTCACGTAGGTAAAAATGTTAAATTAATAAAAGTAAAATAAAAATAAAATAAAAATCACAATGTTTCGTGCTGTGACGGTTCCACCTGAAGACGGAAGCTTGTGTTGCCTCCGAAACGTCGTGATTTTAATTTAATTTTTATTTTACTTTTATTAATTTTAATTTTTTACCTACGTGACTTTACCGAAAAAACCTAAGAATACTACACACTACAGTCCAGTGGTTCTTAACCGGGGGTGCGAGACACGGCCAGATTATTGTTTAGGAGGTAAATAATCGACAACACAAATTAGGCATGGCCAGGTAAGTAACAACATCTTCGTATCATCAAACCCCGTGTATGTATTAAAGTTGTTAGGCTTGCAGTACGGGTTCAGAACCACTCACTGCCTTAGATGATAATTTGGCGACTGCTAGAAATGTTCACGCGGAGATAAGCCCCACTTCGTTGAGCTACGATTTGTGATAGCCGGTCGCTTCTCAAAAAATAAACTGCACAGACTCGGTGGGTCTAACATGGTGAACTTTAAAAAATATATATCTCAAAGTTTACGTTAGTTTAGCTTATCTCTCTGCACTGTAAGCGCTTCTGTACCCCCTTACAGAGCAGGACCCCCGGGGCAGGCGATTCTCACGGCCAACAATCAGCGAGGCAAAACGTTGCTTTGCTCGTCTTGCACCACTGGTCAAAACAATCGGCGAAGAGAGAGAGAAAGAGACACGACAGAGGGAGAGAGGGGGAGACATGAAAGGAACTTGCCCGGTTGGAGTGTGTGTGTGGGGGAGGGAGAGACTTTTTTTGACTTTTTAAACAACTTTTCTTGCCGCCAGCAGCAACAGCACTGGAGGCGATTCCGATATGAAACACACACAGTCACCAGCAAACGAATAATCGGTGTAAATCCACGCGCTGTGACGCTAAATGCAGCACGCACAACACGAAAGAAAAGCCACGTGGTGGTGGTGGTGTTCATCGCGCACGCCACGGTGACGAGCGAGCGCTTCAGAAGGTGAACACCACGAGGGTGCCGTCCACGCTGCTACAGAGAGGGGCTTGTCCGGCTCCCCAGCGTTCAAAGAAGACGTGCACATCACCGACACGTGTGTGGTACATGGCGTGCTCCAGCCGGAGCCGCGCCTTGAGCAGGCCCCTGAACACTGGAAGAGCGGTGGTGCAGCGGTTAGCACGCGCGGCTAAGCTACGAAACCCAACTGGTCTACACTCTTTTTGAGACGTCGTCTGCTTCGGAGATGAAATGTGCCGTCGATTATGGACGTTGATGTGCTGAATTCAAATGTGACAATGAAAACAACCTATTGACTACTGTTCCCAAGATCTTCTTGGTTCTTTCAGTAAAGTCACGTAGAAGGGAAAAAAGTAAAATAAAAAAAATAATGAAATAATATAATTATTTTATTATGTTTTATTTTTAATAATAAAAATAATAAAAATCAAAATAATAAAAGAAGAGAATTATTTTATTATGTTTTATTTTTTTATTTTATTGTTTCCCTTCTACGTGACTTTACCGAAATAACCAAGAAGATGAATCCCTGCAGTCACGAAAGCTTTAAATCGAAACATGTTCCCAATATATTTACGGGGTTTTTTTGTTTGTTTCAGTACACTATACACTACAGATAATTATCTGAGCCGGGTGCTGGGCCTCCCCTAAGTCGACTCGGCCTCAAATGAGTACCCGGTGCGGGACTTTTTAAAATAATAAACAAACATCGCTCCTCGCGGGAGCAATTGCGACCGTGGCGTGTTTGGCAAAAATTTCAGTTTCATTTGTTTGGAATAACCCTGTGAGCCATTCCGCTCTTGATTCGGGTGCAACCGCAACAAACAATAAAATAACAAGATACATTTAAAGGTGTCAGTTTTGTACCAGTTTAAAAGGGTAAAAACCTACTACTACATTTAAAATTTACTGTACGCAAATTGAAACATGCGTACAGGAGGTCGCTGGTTCGTTCCCGACCCTGACGATGCCTGCTGTTGTATATTTGGAGTTTGCGTCTCTCTCCTCGTGGAGATGTTAACTACCTCGCCTGGTGTACAGGAGGTCGCGGTTTCGTTCCCGACCCTGACGATGCCTGCTGTATATTTGGAGTTTGCGTGTCTCTCTCCCCGTGGATATGTTAACTACCTCGCCTGGTATACAGGAGGTCGCGGGTTCGTTTCCGACCCTGACGATGCCTGCTGTATTTTTTGAGTTGGCGTCTCTCTCTCTCCGTGGAGATGTTAACTACCTCGCCTGGTGTACAGGAGGTCGCGGGTTCGATCCCAACCCTGACGATGCCTGCTGTATATTTGGAGTTTGCGTGTCTCTCTCCCGGTGGAGATGTTAACTACCTCGCCTGGTGTACAGGAGGTCGCGGGTTCGTTTCCGACCCTGACGATGCCTGCGGTATTTTTGGAGTTTGCGTCTCTCTCCCCGTGGAGATGTTAACTACCTCGCTTGGTATACAGGAGGTCGCGGGTTCGTTCCCGACACCTGACGATGCCTGCTGTATATTGTTCGCGTGTCTCTCTCTTCCCGTGGTCGCGTGGGTTTTCCCTCCACGTGTAGACTCCACACCACACGTGTCTCAGAGCAATTGGCCTGCTGCTATACACGTGATGATGATGATAGAGCCGCCCAGTTCGTCGAGTTTAGCATTCGTAGATGACAGCTCGCTTCTGACAAAATAGCCGCATAGTTCAGTGGGGCCTTAACAGGTTAACGTAAAACATAGTTTATATCAGGGGTCGGGAACCTTTTTGACTGGGAGAGCCATAAAAGCCAAATATTTCTAAATATATTTCATTGAGAGCCATATAGTATTTTTAACGCATAATAAATTAAATGTCTTACTTTTAATGCGACTTCTGGTCATGGGACCCGTGACCCGAGAAATTTTATCTTCAAAACTAATTTCTGTTTACTTTAAAATGACACAGTATTATTAAGCAATATCACAAGTATTTTAAAATCAGTTTTAAACTGATTTTATTTTTTTTGTTATTATTTTTTTCAACTCAAAATTGTCTGGGAGCCATATGCCGTCACCGGAAGAGCCATATATGGCTCGCGAGCCATAGGATCCCGACCGCTGGTTTATATAGTTACAAATAAATTAATATCGGCAAGCTCACTGCTATGGATACACTCGGTTGTGGATATTGTTGTTGTTTGCGACGGCTGTCGCTGGCTTACGGATATATATTTTTTCACGAGTAACATTTTGTAAATATAATAGCATTATATAGAATTTCGTGCGGTGGTATGCATCCCCCCCCCCCCTTTGCACCTGCTGAATAAAATTCCGAAACGCACAATCTGCCTATTGTGCTACAGTCCCACAAAAGCCACCTTTTAGCAAAATAGCGCACGTGTGTGCACGCGTGTACGTGTGTGTGTCTGTGTGTGTGCGCCGCTTGTGTCAACGTACACGTGTGCGTCTGTGTGTGTTTGTGCATGCGTGCGTGTGTGTGAGTATGTGCGAGTGTGTGTACGCGTGTGTGTGTGTGGGGAGCGGTGGTGTAGCGGTTAGCGCTACGCTACGGTACGGTCCTGACGACCCAAGTTCGATTCCCGCTCACGGCCACCAACACCAGTGATGATTATCTGAACCGGTCCCAGGCCTCCCCTAGGTCGACTCAGCCTCAAATGAGTACCTGGGTGCGGTGTGTAAACATCGCCACTGGGGGAGACAAAGGCGGCCGGGCGTGGTGCTGGCCACCCACCCCATCGTGTGCCGTGCCGGCCTTCATAGGTGCTACTCGCTAACAGCACTTGCCCCAACAGTCTGTGAAGGCTACACGGGGGATCTTTGTGAGAGGGTATGTGTTCGCGGCGAGCGGTGGTGCAGCGGTTAGCGCGCCTTGCGCCACGAACCCGCGGCGATGCTGGGCCTCCCCTAGGTCGACTCAGCCTTAACACGCTCACCCTGCTGCGGTTGCGTTGTTAAACATCGCCACTGGGGGAGACAAAGGCGGCCGGGCGTTGTGTTGTGCGGCCTTCATAGGTTGGTGCTCACTCCTGAACAGAACTAGTAACCCACACGGTTCGTCAAAGGCGACGCGGGCGTGCGTCTATTTTTTTTTTCCCCGAATTTCAACATTTATTGAAGTTCTAGATTTGAAGCTTTCGTGACTGCAAGGATTCATATTTTTAGGTTTTTTTCGGTAAAGTCACGTAGGTAAAAATTTGAACTTAATATAAGTAAAATAAAAATAAAATAAATAACAAAAATTAAAATAAATAATAAAAATCACGACGTTTCAGAGGCAACACAAGCTTCCGTCTTCAGGTGGAACCGTCACAGCACGATAGCTGTATCAAGTGAGAGAAATTCCAAGAAACAGTATTTGTAAAGCGATGGGTATTACCTTGTTATCTCGGCATCTCTTGAGGAAGGCCAGCGTCTCGAGAAGCTGTGACTTCTTGTCTCGCTGTCTGTTAAACACTCTGATAGGTGGAATTCCTCCCCGTAGAGGGTATTTTTATTTTTATTTGACTTTTATTAATTTTAAATTTTTACCTACGTGACTTTACCGAAAAAACCTAAGAATATGAATATGTATTGAAGTGTTGAGCAGCTGACGTGGGGAAACTCGGACATGTCGCTGCGCTGTTTTGGAACAATGGTGTTAACCCTTCTGCAGCTGCATCACGGGAACTTGAAGTTGACATCTTTGCCCGTGAGTTTCTTGTACACAACAGAGAACCTCGTGTTCATCAATGTTTTGCTGAGATTTGTCCAGATGAACCTTAGTAAGTCGGTTGGCAGCCATCTTCACGCGAATTCGCTTTTGGGGCCGTCCATAAATGACGTCACGCACCTAGGGGGGGGGGGGTGTCAGACATTTGTGACGATGTGTGACGAGGGGTGGGGGGTGGGTTGAGAAATGTGACGTCACATCAAAATGCGCAACTTTAAATAACTATAGACAACACGTTCTACTTAATTAAATAGACTTTTTGATAAATTTTCTCCTACAACATCAGAGTGCAGCGCCACATTAAATACGCACTACAATGACAATAGTTTAAAGCGATTTGAAGCATGTTTTTTTGGGGGGGGGCAGAGCTTTGTGACGTCTTATTTGAGAGGGGGGGGGGTCTGACTTTTTGTGACGCCGTGTGACGAGGGGGGGGGGGTTGTCAAAAATCGTCCAAAATCGCGTGACGTCATTTATGGACGGCCCCTTTCCCACAATCCCACTTGGGAACACCCGTTCCTCCAGAATGTCATCATGCACGGCAGTCAGTGTGCGGCTCCTGGCTCGCGTCTGCTTGTTCTTTGACCGGCTTTTATTTTTACGATGCAGAGGAAACAAGGAGATGCTCGTTGTAGTCGGCACTTTGCTTCGTTCATCATTTCGGTTTTTTGTTTTTTTTTCAATGCTTTGCTTTATGTGCACCCCCCCACCCCCTCCTGTTTAAATGAAAATTTTCACGAAATATTTCACGCTCTGCTCTCCTCCTTTCTACCCCTTCCCTCCCTCTCTCTCTCTACCCCCTCTCTCTTCCAACAACCACGTGACTTTTTCTTTTCTTTTGTGTTGTGTGCGGTGCTTTCAGCACCACAGCGCGTGGATTTGTAACGATATGTAACGTTTGTTTTCTTTCGTTTACTGGTGACTGTATTTCATATTGAAATCGCCTCCGGTGCTTTTGCTGCTGGCGGCAATAAAAGTTGTTTAAAAGTCAAAAAAAGTCTTCCCCCCTCTCTCTGTTTTTTACGATCAGTGGAAACAAGAAGATGCTCGGTGTAGTCGGCACTTTGCTTCGTTCATCATTTCGTAATTTTTTTTTATAACTTTGCTTTATGTAAACCCCCACCTCTCGCTCACTCTCTCGCTCTCTCGTTCTGCACGCAGCCCTTCTCGCAGTCCAACGGCCTCCGACGGGTAGCTCATATCAGCACGCAGAGCTCCCCGTCATCTGCCACCGAGCACACGGCCTCCTCCATCGCCCACCGCTCCTTGAAGGCCGGCACGGCGTGGGTCAGCCGCGCCACATGGCGGAACTCCAGCCCACACACCCTGGCTCCGACCAGAGCGCGGAAGATGCCCAGGCTGCTGGCCGGACGTTTCCCCTCCAGGGCCACCTTCCTCGCCCTGTGCGTGGCGAGCTTGGCATAGCCGACGAGCACGTTGACCTGCCCCTGAAGATGTTGGGGTCCGTCGCCCCTTTTGGTATCCAAAGATGAGGACCGTCGGGGAGAAGTGGAGGCTGAACCCTCTCTCCCTACTCCATGGCTATGTTCCCCCTATGTTTTCTATGCATTAATTGCTAATCCTGCATAATGCTCGGGCATAACTAGTACTAATCACATACCTGCATTTCCCATATCCCCTCCCTTTGATGCTGCTAATCCTGCATAATGCACGGGCATAAGTAGCACTAATCACATACCTGCATTTCCCATAAATATGCTGAATTCCTCTTGATATGCAAATTATTTTGTCAAGGCGCCCTTTCCCCCCCTTCCAACCCAGCTTAAATATATGCTCCAAGCATGGTGCTGTTTCATTCAGACGCTGTCGTCTCGACAGACCTGGTTTTCACCTGAGGACGGCTGCTTACGTTGTGGCCGAAACGTCGTGAGAATTTTTTTATTATGTTTTATTTTTATTATTTTATTACTTCCCTTCTACGTGACTTTACCGAAAGAACTAAGAAGATTAATTCTAGATTTTAAGCTCTCGTGACTGCAAGGATTCATATTCTTAGGTTTTTTTTCGGTAAAGTCACGTAGGTAAAAAATTTAAAATTAATAAAAGTAAAATAAAATAAAAATAAAATAAAAATCACGACGTTTCGGAGGCAACACAAGCTTCCGTCTTCAGGTGGAACCGTTACAGCACGATTGTTGTATCAAGTAAGAGAAATCATATTCAGGGTCTACATTGGCTCCTCCCACCCTCAACCAGTATATATATGTACAAGGACTGTTTTCTTGGAGTTTCTCTTTACTTGATACAGCAATCGTGCTGTGACGGTTCCACCTGAAGACGGAAGCTTGTGTTGCCTGCGAAACGTCGTGATTTTTATTTTATTCTACTTTCATTAATATTAATTTAAAAAATTTTACCTACGTGACTTTACCGACAAAACCTAAGAATATGTTTTCTATGCAATTCATTGTCTTCGGGCGTGCGTGCAACGCGCCCCGCTGTAAGGCCGCGCGCGTTCTTTTTGTTGTTGAATGTTTGTTGCGCAACGAAATTTCTCTGGCCACGCGAAATTCCCCGGGGTCTTAACGGTAAAGCTGCCTCCGTTTCATTTGAAATCTCTTACATTTGACAGATTTGGCCTTTTCCCTCCCCCTCTCTCTCTTTCTTTATCTCCCCCACCCACCTCCCCACCCTCCTCCCTCTTTTTTTACGATCAGAGGAAACAAGAAGATGCTAGGTGTATTCGGCACTTTGCTTCGCTCATCATTTCGCTTTTTTTTGCTTTTTTTTTGCTTATTTTTAATGCTTTGCTTTACGTAACCCCCCTCATTTTTAAATGAAATATTTAACAAATATTTTTCGCTCTGCTCTCCTTACCCCTTCTCTCTCTACCCCCCCCCCTCTCTGCCTACCCCCTCTCGCTCTCTCTCTCGCTCACTCTCTCGCTCTCTCTCTCGTTCTCTCATTTTTTTTAAATACGACAAGTGCTCTCTCTCTCTCCCCATCCACCCTACCCTCTCTCTCTTCTCTCTCTCTTTCTCCCCCCACCTTCTCCCCCCTCTCTCTCTCTCCCTTTCTCCCCCGCCCCCTACTCTCTTTTTTTGCGACTGTCGCCACGGGCAACGTCCCATGTTTTTCTCAAAACATCATCTCACGAACGGTCATCATCGGCTCGGCTCCGCGAGGAATCTCTCCTGCCACGCGCTCGCGTGCCCGCACTCGCTGCTCGCCCTCAACGTGGCTACCCGGTGCGGTGTGTAAACATCGCCACTTGGGGGAGACAAAGGCGGTCGGGTGTGTGCGATGCTGGGCCCACCCATCCCCTCGTGTGCCGTGCCGGCCTTCATGGGTGCACACGAACAGCACTTGCCCCAACAACCTATAAAAGGCTATACGGGGGATCTTTGTCTTTGTGTGCGTGGTGCTGGCCACCCACCCCCTCGTGTGTCGAGCCGGCCTTCATGGATGCACACGAATAGCACTTGCCCCAACAACCTATAAAAGGCTTTACGGGGGATTTTTGTCTTTGTGTGCGTGGTGCTGGCCACCCACCCCCTCGTGTGCCGTGCCGGCCTTCATAGGTGTTCCATAATAGCACTTTGGATCTTTGTTGTTGTGAGTTCGATTCCCGCTCACGGCCAACATCGGTGACGATTATCTGAACCGGGTCCTGGGACTCCCCTAAGTCGACTCAGCCTCATATTAGTACCTGGTGCGTTGTGTCGTAAGCATCGCCACTGGGGAGACAAAGGCGGCCGGGCGTGGTGCTGGCCACCCACCCCCTCGTGTGCCGTGCCGGCCTTCATAGGTGCTGCTACTCGCTAACAGCACTTGACCCAACAGTCTGTTAAGCCGGCGAGCCGAGTTCAATTCCCATCCACGGCGTGATTTCTGATCCTATGCCTTGCTTTGGGGTCGACTTAGGGGCCGTCCATAAATGACGTCACGCACCTAAGGGGAGGGGGGGGGGTCAGACATTTGTGACGATGTGTGACGAGAAATGTGACGTCACGTAAAAACGCGCAACTTTAAATAAATATAGACAACACGTTCTATTTAATTTAATATATATTTTATTAAAAATTTTCTCCTACAACATCAGAGTGCAGCGCCACATTAAATACGCACTACAATGACAATAGTTTAAGGCGATTTGAGGCATCTGTTATTTTTTGGGGGGGGGGGGGCAGAGCTTTGTGACGTCATATTTGAGAGGGGGGGGTCTGACTTTTTGTGACGCCGTGTGACGTCATTTATGGACGGCCCCTTCGCTCCGCGGACCCGATATTTCAGCCACGGGAAAGCAAAGGTGGCTATGCGTGGCACCATCCACGTCAACCCATCGTGGCGCCGTTCGGACCTTAATAGGTGCTCGCTAACAACACCCAAAATCGCCGATTGCAGCCTTTTTGGAGGCAGCAATTAGTTTGTTTAGTGCCAGCGGCAAAATCGGTGTCCACTACCCGTGCGCTGGGCCTCCACGAGGTCATCTTAAGAGCAAACGCGCACGTGCGCTGTGGCATTTGGGCATTAGCACCGGGGGGGGGAGACAAAGGCGGTCCGGCTTGGAATTGTCGGCCACACCACCTGTTAAAAACTACAATTATTAACCGTATTCTTAGGTTTTTTTCGGTAAAGTCACGTAGGTAAAAACATTAAAAAGTAAAATAAAATAAAAATCACGACGTTTCGGAGGCAACACAAGCTTCCGTCTTGAGTCGTGATTTTTATTTTATTTTACTTTTTAATGTTTTTACCTACGTGACTTTACCGAAAAAACCTAAGAATATGAATCATTGCAGTCACGAAAGCTTCAAATCTAGAATTATTAACCGTTTTTTTTAATATTTTAGCAGGTAAGGGGCCGTCCATAAATGACGTCACGCGATTTTGGACGATTTTTGACCGCCCCCCCCCCTTCGTCACACGGCGTCACAAAAAGCCAGACCCCCCCTCAAATATGACGTCACAAAGCTCTGCCCCCCCCCCCCCACAAAACCATATTTCCATTTTGAAAATAAAACATGCTTCAAATTGCTTTGAACTATTGTCATTGTAGTGCGTATTTAATGTGACGCTCTGCCCCCTCCCTCCCAAATAATATAAAACATGCTTCAAATCGCTTTAAACTACAGTAAAACCTTGGATTGCGAGTAACTTGATTTGCGAGTGTTTTGCACGACGAGCAATTTTTTAAAAATAACTATTAATTTGATAAACGAGCGAGGTCTTGCAACACGAGCAGTACGTGTATACGCTTTGTCTGCCGAGCGTCACGTGATCACAAGTGATATACGAGTGCTTTGATGTACGAGTGCTTTGGATTACAAACACGTGTCCGGAACGAATTATGCTCGCAATCCAAGGTTTTACTGTATTGTCATTGCAGTGCGTATTTAATGTGGCGCTGCACTCTGATGTTGTAGGAGAATTTTTTTTAATAAAAAAGTCTATTTAATTAAGTAGAACGTGTTGTCTATATTTGTTTAAAGTTGCGCATTTTGATGTGATGTCACATTTCTCACCCCCCCCCCTCTCTCGTCACACATCGTCACAAATGTCTGACACCCCTCCCCCCCCAGGTGCGTGACGTCATTTATGGACGGCCTCTAAAGACCCACTGGGTTAAATTTCGATTTAAAGCTTTCGTGACTGCAGGGATTCATCTTATTGGTTCTTTCGGTAAAGTCACGTAGAAGGGAAGTAATAAAATAATAAAAAATAAAACATAATAAAATACAATTCTCACGACGTTTCGGCCACAACGCAAGCAGCCGAAACGTCGTGAGAATTATTTTATTATGTTTTATTTTTATTATTTTATTACTTCCCTTCTACGTGACTTTACCGAAAGAACCAAGAAGATGAACCCACTGGGTTGTTTCGCTCTTTCTCAGAAGCCACCTGGCGAGCACAAACGATGTCTCAACCAATTGGCGTCATCGTCGTGAGGACATTTTTATAGCAGCCAAATGCTCTTCAAACGCATGTTTCTAAAGTGGAGGAGGGGGGGGAATCGGGAGGACCTGGATAAAACTCCACATGACCACGGGGAGAGAGACACGCAAACTCCAAATATACAGCAGCAGGCGTGAGGGTCGGGTTCGAACAGACGACCTACTGCATACCAGGCGAGGTAGCTAACATCTCCTAGCCACCGTGTGACGTTAGGGTCCGGGATCGAACCCACGAACCTCCTGCATACCAGGCGAGGTAGCTAACATCTCCTAGCCACCATGGTGGCGTCAGGGTCCGGGATCGAACCCACGATCCTCCTGCATACCCGGCGAGGTAGCTAACATCTCCTAGCCACCGTGTGACGTTAAGGTCCGGGATCGAACCCACGAACCTCCTGCATACCAGGCGAGGTAACTAACATCTCCTAGCCACCGTGGTGGCGTCAGGGTCCGGGATCGAACCCACGATCTTCCTGCATACCAGACGAGGTAGCTAACATCTCCTAGCCACCGTGTGACGTTAGGGTCCGGGATCGAACCCACGAACCTCCTGCATACCAGGCGAGGTAACTAACATCTCCTAGCCACCGTGGTGGCGTCAGGGTCCGGGATCGAACCCACGACCTCCTGCATACCAGGCGAGGTAGCTAACATCTCCTAGCCACCGTAATGATTAGAGATAGAGACACGCAAATATACAGCAGGAAGCGTCAGGGTCCGGGATCGAACCCTGACGATTCCTGCATACCAGGCGAAGTAGTTAACATCTCCGAGTGAACATGGCGCTCCTTTTCGTTTTCGAGTGCTGTGCCGTGCCCCCTAATACCTGTTTGCTAAGCGGACCTATTCCTCCTCCTTGTGTAAGAATAAAAAGGTCACTTGATGAGGTTTTTTTGTCGTGTTACATTTGTAGATTTGAAGCTTTCGGGACTGCAAGGATTCATATTCTTAGGTTTTTTCGGTAAAGTCACGTAGGTAAAAAATTAAAATTAATAAAAGTAAAATAAAAATAAAATAAAAATCACGACGTTTCGGAGGCAACACAAGCTTCCGTCTTCAGGTGGAACCGTCACAGCACGATAGCTGTATCAACTTTACTTGATACAGCTATGATATCAACTTTACTTGATACAGCTATGATACAGCTATCGTGCTGTGACGGTTCCACCTGAAGACGGAAGCTTGTGTTGCCTCCGAAACGTCGTGATTTTTATTTTATTTTACTTTTATTAATTGTAATTTTTTACCTACGTGACTTTACCGAAAAAACCTAAGAATGTGTTACATTTGTTTTGTCGGCACAAACTCAACCCCCCCCACCCCCGTCCGTCCAATTATATTATCAATCATCGTTACATTGCCATCACTCTAATAATGCCTTGTCCGTTGTACACACACCCAAAACGTCTTCTAAGGAACAGGTTTAGGCTGCTCCGGCTTGTTTATATTCGCAGGCTGAACGAGACGCACGCACGCGCGCACACGCGCACACACACACCGTGTGGACAGAACGCCTCTCTTACAATCTGAAGGTTATAAATTCAGAGCGGTCCCTCGGGGTACACGGGCGAATCGGAGTGACCGCCCCGGGCCCCGCGCTTTGGGGGGGGCGGGCGGTAAGGGCCCTTTCCCCCCCTTCCAACCCAGCTTAAATATATGCTCCAAGCATGGTGCTGTTTCATTCAGACGCTGTCTTTCCGACAGACCTGTTCTTCACCTGAGGACGGCTGCTTGCGTTGTGGCCGAAACGTCGTGAGAATTATTTTATAATGTTTTATTATTTATTATTTTATTATTTTCCTTCTACGTGACTTTACCGAAAGAACCAAGAAGGTGAAGTAAACACGTCAATACTTTAGCTTGGCTTCATTTTAATTTAGTTTTCAGTGATTTGCTTACCTTTCCAGTACTTTACACTCCTATAGTTTTGTTCTAATTGTTTTGTTACTGGAACCTTCTGACCCCGTGCCCCTAACTGGGCATCTGTGATCAAGAGCTTCATAGCTCATCGGGTTCATATCCAGTATAAAAATACATATTTTGATTCTGAGGTTTGATAATACGGTTTTAGTTTGAAGTGGATTTGCCCACAACTTGGCTGTCGCCTGATGTGGCTGGTTGTGATTAGCTCATGATGATAGTTGTAAACTATTGGTGATAATTCCAGATATATTGGTTTCTAGATTTATTGGTGATAGTTGTAAACTATTGGTGATATCATCTTCTTGGTTTTTTCGGTAAAGTCACGTAGAAGGGAAGTAATAAAATCATAAAAATAAAACATCATAAAATAATTCTCACGACGTTTCGGCCACAACGCAAGCAGCCGTCCTCAGGCGAAGACCAGGTCTGTCGGGGAGACAGCGTCTGTAATTATTTTATTATGTTTTATTTTTTATTATTTTATTACTTCCCTTCTACGTGACTTTACCGAAAGCACCAAGAAGATGAATCCCAGCAGTCACGAAAGCTTTAAATCAAAATTTATTGGTGATAGTTGTGATTCTAATACTAACTGTAATCACCGTCGAAACGCTACGGTACCCGAATTGTCGATGTTGTGGGTTTTACTCTCCAAACGCACAGCCGGTTAGGGCTGAACGCGTGACGAATTGGCCACGTGTTGCTTACGCGATAGACCTCCTTACTAGCCGGCTGTGTCGGGTGGTGGCGGGTTTAACGACACAACATTTATCTTTACGCCATCTAAACCCCGCCCCCAACAAAACCCGCCATCATGGAAGCATCTTGACTTAAAGCTTTCGTGACTGCAGGCATTCATATTCTTTGGGTCTTGCCGTAAAGCCACGTAGATAGAAATTTTTAATAAAAATAAAAATCACGACGTTTCGATCGTAACACAAGCCATCTTCTTCTGAAGACGATTGTTTGTGTTGCTATCTAAAGACCCAAAGATCGTTATGGAAGAACCGACTTGCAAGCTCGGCACAACATCAAACACCTGGACAAACTATGCGCACATCTCACTTGCCAACGGAGACGTTAGAGACGCGCGAAATACACGAGACACATTTTTTGTGTTGTGCAGGAGAGGTGGGAGGTGGGTGGGGGGGGTCACAAGAAATCTGGACCATCCTGCACAATCTAGATTTGAAGTTTTCGTGACTGCAGGGATCCATACTCTTTGGTTCTATCGGTAAAGTCACGTGGGTAGAAAATAAAATCAATTAAATCGCGACGTTTCGATTGCAACACAAGCAATCATCATCATCAGGTGGGAAAACCACGGCAATAATTTTTTCAGCAAAACATTAAAGCTTCCGTGACGGCAGGAATTCATATTCTTTGGGTCATTCGGTGAAGCCACGTCGATAGAAAAAAAATAACAAAAAATCTAAAATCACGACGTTTCGATCGCAACACAAGCAAGGAAATTTTCAGCAAAAAAGAGGAAAACAATATTGGATGAATCAGGAGCGATTCGTCTGCGGCTGGAACTGCACGCATTGAATCGCACGTGTAACACTGCTCTACAATTAAATTTCGATGTAAAGCTTTCGTGACTGCAGGGATTCATATTCTTGGTTCTTTCGGTAAAGTCACGTAGAAGGGAAATAATAAAATAATATTAATATAAAACAATAAAATTTCTCACGACGTTTTTGCTTTGGATTTCACACCTGATGACGATTGCTTGTGTTGCAGTCGAAACGTCGTGAGAATTTTTTTTGTTTTATTTTTAGATTATTTATTATTTTCCTTCTACGTGACTTTACCGAAAAAAACAAGAATATGCTCTACAATTGTTTAGACGTCGTCTGCTTCAGAGATGAAATGTGCTGTTTATTATGGATTTTTGCGTGCTGAATTCAAGCGTGACAATTAAAACAACTGATTGACTACTTCTTCTTGGTTCTTTCGGTAAAGTCATCACGTAGAAGGGAAATAATAAAATAATAAAAATAAAACATAATAATATAATTCTCACGACGTTTCGGCCACAACGCAATTGGCTACCGTTCGCAAGATATTTAAGTTTTGAAAGTTTTTTATATTTAAGTTTTTACATTTTACGTCTATGTATATTGTGTAGATTGAGTTTTACTCATACATTGTAAACCGAGGTTTTTTCATGTGTTTGTGGTTGCTTTACATGACAATATGTCACCTGTCCTGTTCATGTAACACTTTAAAAATCATCAAAAGGGTTATATAAATAAAATGTATTATGAAACAAAAGACAAAAACGATTATGTATTTATAAGTGCATAGTTTAGTCCTTATTACTCGGCGCTTCTTGGCGTGTCTCTTGTATTCATTAAATGAAACGTCTCTTGTCACTGTCCAGCAATAGTCTGCAAGCAGTGATGGGGCTCCATTTGCCCTGATAGCGTTTCTCCATTGTCGCAAAGTCCTGGGTGACATCGCTCGCCACGCTCATCGCTCACTGCTCCCCAGTTCGGGTTTGAAAAAAATCTAGATGAGAATGCAAATCTGAATGTGACGGTCCCACCTGATGACGGAGACTTGTGTTGCCTCCGAAACGTCGTGATTTTTATTGTTTTATTTTTATTAATTTCATTTTTTACCTACGTGACTTTACCGAAAGAACTAAGAGTATGAATCCTTGCAGTCGCGAAAGCTTCAAATCTAGAATTAAGAGAATGCAAAAAATGTATCTTTAGTGACATGTTGCAACCAAGGCTTTTGTATGCCTTGAGGAGGTTTTCCACCAACTCCCTATAGTTGTCTGCCGAGTTGTTGCCGAGAAAATGTGTTGCCACTAACTGGAAGGCTTTCCGTGCCGTCTTTTCCTTGCCACGCAGAGCGCACTGTCAAATGCATCATCTCGAAGAAGTTCACGAATCTGAGGACCAACAAAGACACCTTCTTCTTGGTTCTTTCGGTAAAGTCACGTAGAATGGAAATAATAAAATAATAAAAATAAAACATTATAAAATTATTCTCACGACGTTTCGGCCACAACGCAAACAGCCGTCCTCAGGTGAAGAACAGGTCTGTCAGAAAGACAGCGTCTGAATGAACACCACCAGGCTTGGCAACGTATATTTAAGCTGGGTTGGAGGGGGAAGAGAGCCTTGACAAAGGAATTTGAATATCAAGAGGAATTTGGCATATTTATGGGAAATGCAGGTATGTGATTAGTACCACTTATGCCCTTCCTTTATCTCAGCTTCACTTAACCTTGCAAATCTTCCACGGAGGAACTTGAAAGCTGCTTGTGTTTTGTCCGTGGCTTTGACAAAGTTCTCCATCAGACCCAGCTTGATGTGTAAGAGTGGTAACAACATCTTCCTTGATTCAACAAGTGGTGGATGCTGAACACTTTTCCTCCCAGGCTCCAATGACTGTCGGAGTGGCCAATCTGTCTTGATGTAGTGGGAATCTCTCGCACGACTATCCCATTCGCAGAGAGAACAGCAGCGGTACTTTGTGTATCCAGTCTGCAGACCAAGCAAGAGAGCAACAACCTTCAAATCGCCACAAAGTTGCCACTGATGTTGGTCATAGTTTATGCACCTCAAAAGTTGTTTCGTGTTGTCATAGGTTTCCTTCATTGCATTTAGATTGATCTCGCCGCTGTAAATATCCCCACGATGACGAAAATACGCTTCGTTGAGCTATCCGTTTGTCATAGCCAGGTTCGCTTCTGAAAGAGAGCAATAACAGCAGCACGGCGGATTTTAACCTGGTTAAGACAAATAAAAAATAATAATGTTACTTTGTATTTCGATTTAAAGCTTTCGTGACTGCAGGGATTCATCTTCTTGGTTCTTTCGGTAAAGTCACGTAGAAGGGAAGTAATAAAATAATTAAAATAAAACAATAAAATAATATAATAAAATAATATTATAAAATAATATGTATTTTTTATTGTTTTATTTTTATTATTTTATTACTTCCCTTCTACGTGACTTTACCGAAAGAACCAAGAAAATGTTACTTTGGTTTAACCGTGGCCCCGACATATTTATCGTTCTGGTGCGGGCTGGGCGACGAGGTCAGGGATGAAAGGTGACCTCCTGCGAACTTTAAATGACCCGACTAGAACGAGCCACCAACGTGAACTGTTTAGGGTAAAATATCGGCGCGTATTTACAAAGCTGCGACGCGGGATATTTACGCACAAGCAGTAGCAGGGATAAAAAAAAAATTGCCAGCGTCAAAAGATCAAAAGTAAGAATTGATTTTACCCTACCCACCGCCTGTGCGTAAAGTAGGTGGGACACTGGGTGGGTTTCGGAATCAGGACAGGATTTATGTCGCCGAGTGAGAAAACACTTTGGGCAATTGCCAGCTCCTCGTTGAAAAGGCCACTCGGCCAACCAAATAATAAAAATTCATTACACACGTTGTGTTATGCTGAAGCTAAGTGTTACACATTACAAGGTATACATGCTAAATATTTTTTTTATATATCAAGGTATCCATAATAGAGATTGTTGGGTTAGAGCGTGTAAATGTTGTGTCGTTTGACCCACCACCACCCGACCCGGCCAATTAGTAAGGTTTGTCATGTAAACAAAACGTGCCAATTCGTTGCGAGTTCAGCACCTCCGGTGTGTTGGAGAGTAAACCCACAACATTCATTTACGCGATCTAACCCAAAAAAATCTCTACCAATATGTAATATTGGTCGCGAAAGCCGACGTGTTACGTGAAGGTAATTGTACCATTATTATCTCAAGCTTAAACATTTTCACCAACGATTCGGTACCTTGAATTATGAATTATGACTGATGACTTATGATTAGCATTAAACGAATGGATTGCTCTGCTCATCGCAAAAGACTGCGACTCCTCTTTCATGCACGGTGCTGGGCGCCCAATCCAGGCAATGCCCAGGCTCAAGGCCCGCTTAGCTTCTGAGATCTGAGTCAAGACACGCAGCTGGGGCTGCAAGTTGGTTTTCATGGACCTTTGCTTTGCTGTTTTTGCTGTGCGTGCCGTGCGTGCGTCCATCCAAGGCCCTGACTCCGGTTGATGAACGAAGTCCGCACTCCATTGCCGATGTCCTTAGCGGCCCGCGATTTGGACATTCTGATCTAATTTCCTATTGACCGTCTGGTTCTTTTTAGAGAGCGGCGCCTTACCCTCGGGGCGCTCTCGCACTCTCTCTCTCTCTCGAACAAAGTTTAAAAGTGGAAACAAAAAAAGTGGTTCGGATGACCGGAAGGAAAAAAGACTTTGTCACAATTCTTGCGAATCGCCCGATGATGCCGGTTGCTGTTGTTGTTGTTGTCACTGGCGAAAAACGTCATGGTACTTGAATCTTAACCGTGTGTTGTTGTAGTAACAAATTGGGTTTACTCTCCAACACACAACCGGTTAGTGCTGTAGCAATAACTAATTATGTTTACTCTCCAACACACAACCGGTTAGTGTTGTAGTAGCAACTAATTGGGTTTACACTCCAACACACAACCGGTTAGTGCTGTAGCAATAACTAATTATGTTTACTCTCCAACACACAACCGGTTAGTGCTGTAGTAGTAACTAATTGTATTTACACTCCAACACACAACCGTTTAGTGCTGTACTAGTAACTAATTGTGTTTACTCTCCAACACACAACTGGTTAGTGCTGTAGTAGTAACTAATTGTATTTACACTCCAACACACAACCGGTTAGTGCTGTAGTAGTAACTAATTGGGTTTACTCTCCAACACACAACCGGTTAGTGCTGTAGTAGTAACTAATTGGGTTTACTCTCCAACACACAACCGGTTAGTGTTGTAGTAGTAACTAATTGGGTTTACTCTCCAACACACAACCGGTTAGTGTTGTAGTAGTAACTAATTGGGTTTACTCTCCAACACACAACCGGTTAGTGCTTTAGTAGTAACTAATTGGGTTTACACTCCAACACACAACCGGTTAGTGCTGTAGTAGTAACTAATTGGGTTTACCCTCCAACACACAACCGGTTAGTGCTTTAGTAGTAACTAATTGGGTTTACACTCCAACACACAACCGGTTAGTGCTTTAGTAGTAACTAATTGGGTTTACTCTCCAACACACAACCGGTTAGTGCTCTAGCAATAACTTATTGGGTTTACACTCCAACACACAACCGGTTAGTGCTGTAGTAGTAACTAATTGTGTTTACACTTCAACACACATTTGTTGGCGTGTTGAACACGTTTATGAAATATGTTGTAGATGTGCTGCTGCTGCTGTTGTATAGACACTGCACGTATCATGCTTTACCCCGTATTCTTGTACAGGGAAATTGAGTTTGCAGGTCCCCATACGGCGTACAGGCGTTTCAATCCTGACAAACATGTTTTTCTGTATTTGTTTGTGTTTCTGTAGTGTTGTGGATTCAGGAATCGCCGGAGACAGTTTTTGGAGGCAACACTATTTATTACACCACACTCGACAGTACAGTCCCAGAACACTCAGGGCTAATATTCTTAGGTTTTTAATAAAAGTCAAATAAAAATAAAATAAAAATCACGACGTTTCGGAGGCAACACAAGCTTCCGTCTTCAGGTGGAACCGTCACAGCACGCTTGCTGTATCGTGATTTTTATTTTATTTTTATTTTACTTTTATTAATTAAAATTTTTTACCTACGTGACTTTACCGAAAAAACCCTAAGAATATGAATCCTTGCAGTCACGAAAGCTTCAAATCTAGGACTCAGGGCTAACTCCACTGTCTGGGGAGGTACTGCCTCCGGACTTACTCGCCCTAACACAGAACTAGACTCAAGGTCCTCCTACACCAGTGTGTAGGTGAGGCCTCAGGGCTGACTCACTCTGACACAGGACCACACTCAGGGTCCTCCTACACCACTCTCTGGGGAGGTACTGCCTGCGGGCTGACTCACCCTGACACAGGACCACACTCAGGGTCCTCCTGTACCACTGTGTGGGGAGGTACAGCCTCCGGGCTAACTTGCCCTTACACAGAACTAGACTCAGGGTCCTCCTACACCACTCTCTGGGTGAGTCACTGCCTCCGGGCTGACTCACCCTAACACAGGACCACACTCAAGGTCCTCCTACACCGCTGTCTGGGTGGGTCACTGCCTCAGGGCTGACTCACCCTGACACAGAACTATACTCAGGGTCCTCCTGTACCACTCTCTGGGTGAGTCACTGCCTCCTGGCTGACTCACCCTAACACAGGACTACACTCAGGGTCCTCCTACACCACTCTCTGGGGAGGTACTGCCTGCGGGCTGACTCACCCTGACACAGAACCACACTCAGGGTCCTCCTGTACCACTCTCTGGGTGAGTCACTGCCTCCTGGCTGACTCACCCTAACACAGGACTACACTCAGGGTCCTCCTACACCACTCTCTGGGGAGGTACTGCCTGCGGGCTGACTCACCCTGACACAGGACCACACTCAGGGTCCTCCTGTACCACTCTCTGAGTGAGTCACTGTCTCCAGACTGACTCACCCTGACACAGAACCACACTCAGGGTCCTCCTACACCGCTCTCTGGGTGAGTCACTGCCTCCAGACTGACTCACCCTGACACAGAACCACACTCAAGGTCCTCCTACACCACTCTCTGGGTGAGTCACTGCCTCCGGGCTAACTCATTCAGGCGCCTCCGGCTACGGGTGCCTAGGGAGAGGCGATTTTAACTCGCCCTAGCCAGGGTGCAAGTTCCGACCACTGACCCACTGGACCCGGCCCTTACAAGGACGTCGGGCCGGGGGTTTCCAGGGTCACGCCACTGAGCCGCACAGAG
Source organism: Lethenteron reissneri (assembly GCF_015708825.2). Lineage (NCBI taxonomy): Eukaryota > Metazoa > Chordata > Hyperoartia > Petromyzontiformes > Petromyzontidae > Lethenteron > Lethenteron reissneri. The sequence continues at coordinate 6,082,722 of NC_083835.1, forward strand.
TCCCGGCCCTGATAAGCACAGCGGGGGCTGGGGGTCTCAGTGCCCTATCTAGCTGGTCTTCGGCTTCGGTTTTCAACTGGTCCCGATCGGCTGGGGAGGTGCCCTTTAATGCCCCTTGCGTGGGATCCTAGATCCCCCGCAGGCCCCCCCCGAGGGGCTTAGCTGCAGAGGTCGCAACCGGGTACCCGATACCCGTACCCTACCCGATACCCGGCTACCCGTACCCGGCCGGGTACGGGTAGTCGTTTGCGACCCTGGTGCGGCCGGGTACGGGTACGGGTAGGCCGTGAGTCACTGGTGAGTAACCGTTTGCCACTCATTTTGGGTAGGGTACGGGTACGGAATGGGTACCCGGCCGGGTATGGGTATCCATTTGCGACCCTGGTGCGGCCGGGTACGGGTACGGGTAGGCCGTGAATCACTGGTGAGTAGCCGTTTACCACTCATTTCGGGTAGGGTACGGGTACCGATAGGGAACGGGTACCCGCACCCGGCCGGGTACGGATACGGGTACCCATTTGCGACCCTGGTGCGGCCGGGTACGGGTACGGGTAAGGAATCAGAACCCGTTTGCGACCTCTGCTTAGCTGTCTGTGATCCTGAGCCCCCAGCAGCCCCTCCCCTCTTGGGCTGGCACTGCAGGCCCTCCCCTGGTAGTACGAGGTGTACCGTCTGCAGATGGGCCCCGTCCACCACTGCCGCCGCTAAGTGCGGCCCATCTCCGGCACGACATTTATCTCTCGTGACGGGGTGACCACTAAGGTCGGAATTGGGTTGCAATAAGGTAGGTGGCACTGATCAGGGGTTTGACAGCTATGCGTAAACATCATCAAACTTGGACAACAATAATCGCGACGCCACTCTTGTCCAGGAAGTTTATCGTTTGAAGGGGGAAGGCTCCCCTTGGGGCCGTTGTGATTGTTACGAACTCGTTCGGTCGGATGGACCGGCTCTTCGAGAGCCAATTTTTAAAAAAAAAAATGAAGCATTGTGTGTCCACTCTCTGTCAGCGGCTCAAACCAAAGTTCCGCCTTTTGGGGGACATCTTCAGGAAACTGGGGGTGCCCTTCTACAACAGCAGCTTCGTGTATGGGGTGGTGCCTTACCTGGCTAACAAGCGCCATGACCTCGCCAACTTCGCCTGTGCTCAGGCGAAGTTGGCGGTGTACAGAACGATGAAGAAGATGCTGCAAGGTGACACTGACGGCTGCTCTGTGGAGCTTCCAGTGTTCAGGGGCCTGCTCAAGGCGCGGCTCCAAATGGAGCACGCGCACTACACACATGTCGGTGATGTGCAGCGCGTCTTCTTCGAACGCTGGGGAGCCGGACAAGCCCCTCTCTGTACCAGCGTGGACGGCACCCTCGTGGTGTTCACCTTCTGAAGCGCTCGCTCGTCACCGTGGCGTGCGCGATGACCACCACCACCACGTGGATTTTCTTTCGTGTTGTGTGTGCGCTGCATTTAGCGCCACAGCGCGTGGATTTACAGCGTTTATTCGTTTGCTGGTGACTTTGTATTTTCATATCGAATTCGTCTCTAGTGCTGTTGCTGCTGGCGGCAATAAAAGTTGTTTAAAAGTCAAAAGTCTCTCTCGCACCGCACGGGATATCTGCACCAACGCCCATCGCTTCCGAGGTGGGGCAGGGAGCAGTGGCGCAGTGGTTAGCGCACCGAGCCGCGATAAACAAATATCCTCGGTTTAATTCCCGACCTCGGCAAACTATTAACCGATTCACGCTCTTTTATTTTTATTTTACCCACTGGGCTACGTAGCCAGAAACGACCCGGTCATCACAAATGCATCGCTGTCAAGCTGTATGTTTTATATTCTTAGGTTTTTTCGGTAAAGTCACGTAGGTAAATTTTTTTTTAAATTAATAAAAGTAAAATAATTATTATATTATTTTATTTTTTATTTTACTTTTATTAATTGTACTTTTTTTAACCTACGTGACTTTACCGAAAAAACCTAAGAATACGAATCCTTGCAGTCACGAAAGCTTCAAATCTAGAACTGTACGTTTTACCCGTTATTATTGTACACTACACACTACACTACAAAAACACGACACTACAATACCTGTCAACCCATCACGGTTTACCCCGTATTCTTGTACACTACACACTACACTACTATACCCTACACGACAATACCATACCTATTATTGGTTCTTTTGGTAAAGTCACGTGGAAGGGAAATAATAAAATAATATAAATATAAAACAATAAAAAATTCTCAGGACGTTTCGACTGCAACACTAGCAATCATCATCAGGTGTGAAATCCACAAATGTTCTTGCTGTGTCGTGGTCGTGTGGAAATGGATAGCAGCATTCAAATGCTCTAAGCGTGTGGACGTTGATTTGAAATGTGGAGGGGAGGAAAAAACCTGAGGACCGGCAAACTCCAAATATACAGCAGCAGGCATCATCAGGGTCGGGTTGGAACCCACGACCTCCTGTACACCAGGCGAGGTAGTTAACATCTCCACGGGGAGAGAGAGAAAGACGCAAACTCCAAATATACAGCAGCAGGCATCGTCAGGGTCGGGTTGGAACCCACGACCTCCTGTATACCAGGCGAGGTATTTAACATCTCTTAGCCACCGTGTCATCAGCCCATCGGATTCCTCCGGTATAAATTAATATTTTAATTCCGATTCAATGGGATAGAGCGTTTCCCCCTCGCACGCGTGGGTTTTCTACCGATGCGTGGACACCCATCCATTCGTCGTTAACACTTTCAAGTTTCATTTATTAGGTCGGGTGCAACCGCAACAAGCAAACTATGAACAGAGAACATCTTAAAGTGACGACGCGCAACAGAAACATCCTGGAAAAACCAGCAAATGCTGGATAAACCAGCAATAAAGCTTGATTACAGCGAGAGAATTGCAGACCTTGGGCAATTGTTGATGGCGCCTCTGAGTCGTCATCTCTCGCTCTCTCTCTCTTCTTCTCTCCCTTCCGGAGAGAGAGAGCGTGTGGAGCAAATACCGTGCAGCCGAGATGCAGCGTTGCAAACGTTGAAATCATCATCATCGTCGTCATTATTATTAAACCATCTGGCTCCTGCACACGAGATGATGTCATCGTACACTAAAGTTTCGCACTCAAAATAGGCCCTGTGCTAAAAAAAAAAACCGCACACGCACGCACCAGACCGGGCCAATGTGGTTACGTGATACGGCCCTGGGAATACGCGCATTATTAATTTATTTCAGAGCCTCCACGGCATCGTGATCCTATCTTCCTCGCCTGGTATGCAGGAGGTCGGGTCGGGGTTTCGGCGGTGGCGGGTGGGGGTGGCGAGGTGAGATCCCACCCCAGGAAATGAGCATTGGACCTCGAAAGTACCACACCTAGAAGAAGAGCGATCTGTAGATCTCGGAGACCTCGTAGGTGTAATAAGTATAACCAGTAAAAACAAAGTTTTTCACTATACATCCTTTATATACGTGGCGGTTAGAGTCCTCTCGTCCTCTGGCTTGAGATGGCTGCCACCTATGGGTCAGATGATTGCATTGCACCATTAAGCAATTGGTAATTAAATATAATATTTTTGTCCTAAAAAGTGTAAGATTTTGGGAAAAAAAATTTCACGAACATTAATTGTCACGCACAACGAGTCTGTGTGGAAAATGTCAGCTCGATTGGATCACGGAAAGTGGGTTAAAACACGACCGAAAGATTTGCACGGTCCTAAGCAAGCAAGCGAACTTAATATAAAGGATTTAACAATGCGTCAGTTCCTGCAGGTATTGCGAGGATAGCCCATGTCTAATGATATATATGGATAATATAATGGGTGAACCGGGGTGCCACGGCGGCTAGGAGATGTTAACTACCTCGCCTGGTGCACAGGAGGTCGTGGGTTCGATCGTGACCCTGACGCCTGCTGCTGTATATTTGGAGTCTGCGTGTCGCTTTAAACTTTGGAGTTTGCGTATCGCTTTAAACTATTGTCATTGTAGTGCGTATTTAATGTGGCGCTGCACTCTGATGTTGCAGGAGAAAACATTTATTAAAAAGTCTAATTAAGTAGAACGTGTTGTCTATATTTATTTAAAGCTGCGAATTTTACGTGACGTCACATTTCTCAAACACCCCCATCCCCCCCCACCTCGTCACACATCGTCACAAATGTCTGACCAGCCCCCCAGCCCCCCTAGGTGCGTGACGTCATTTATGGACGGCCCCTAACATCACGAGCAAAACGGAATTTCTCGCGACTCCCCTCTCTGTAGCCGCTAGAGACGCTCGCCGCAGCGAATTCGCTTGATGGAACTTCAGCGCAGTCGGAGGAGTGGTGGTGGTAGGGGCCGTGATGGTATTGTAATAAAGGACTCGACCACGATGTCTGGCTTGGTGTCCTTTATTCGGTTCTTCTCTCTTAACCCGCACGGCTGTCCTTCTATAAGACTCTATACTGACACTGATACCGCTCTCCTGCAGTTTCTCCCCTCGTCGTTCTCTCAGCCTCTCTCTCCTCTCGTCGCTCTCGTAGCCTCTCCCTCACACACAGCCTCGCCGGCTGTGTTCCCCGCAGCTCCTCGTCCGCCTTCTCTCCAGCCGCCCCACCGCTGTCTTCTCTCGCAGCTCCGCTGGCTGCTCCCTTAGCTGGCCACCGCTGGCCGCCGCTGCCACCCCTTGGCTTTGCCCACGTGGCCTTACTCTGGTCCAGTCCCACTCGTTCTGCCTTCCTCTTCCGGTCTCCTCCCTTAAGAACCTTAACCTTTCCTCCCACGTCACCTAACTCCACCTCTCCGTGACGTCACATCCGGGAGGTCGCCCGCGCCCGCATTACACCACCCTCCCCCGTGGAGAAAAACCCAGCCGACCTCGGCTGAACAACACCAACAGTAATGCGGGCGAACCCGAGCGTAACACACCAAAGGACACCAAGCATGCAATATAACAGTAAGAACAATCAACACAACTCAACAATCAATAACGTAGCAGAAGCAGGCAATAAATACACAGTAAGAACAATACAACATAACAATCAACGAAACACAAGGGATTTAGAGCGTGTGCGGGTCGCCGGCCCGTCCCGGACGGTCGGCGGCCCATCCGCGGAACGGGAACGTGATTGAGTTTGAGGAGCGACAGGGTGAAATCCCCCTGTCGCTGTTGGAAGTCCACCAACGTCCCGTGTCCTTGAAGGATCAGTCTTGGGCTTGTCCCGCGGATGCGTCTGCAGCGGGGTCGGAAGGGCTGCAGGGCTCGAAGGACCCGCAGATCTGGCAGGCACCCTCCGAGCAGAGCGCCTCGTCCCCTCCGGTGTCAAGGCCGGCCTGCCTGGAACAGGTACGACAGGCGCTCTAGCAAGATCAATGGACGCAGGCGGGGGAGAGTCGGCAGCAACAGACCCCGGCAAGGCAACATTGGGAGATGATGCATCATGTAGGGGAGCAACATACGGTTTCAAGCGCGACGTGTGAACAAACCAGCGGCGAGAACCAATTTGAACACGCGCCGACTGAGGATTAGGAACCTCAATGAGGCGGACAGGCCCTCGCCAAGGTTTGTGAAATTTGGGAGAGGTACCCGGCCGCACCTGCGGGCAATGGAGCCAGGCCAGGTCCCCAACCTTCCAGGGGCACTCCCCTTTGGAACGCCGTGCGTACCTCTCATTTCGGGCCTGAGCTTTGGCCGTAGCCACACGGGCACTCTCCCGCGCCTCCGAGACCCGGCGAACAGTGTCCCGAATGTAGTCAGGAAGCGGTTTACAAGGTCCCCTCACACCGGTTCCCATCTGCACATCCATTGGCGGCACGTTTTCCCGACCATACATAAGGTAAAATGGCGAATAACCCGTAGCCGCATGAGGAGTCATCCTGTACGCCGAAAGCACCCCCGGGATGTGCAGGTCCCAATCCGATTGTTGCTCACTCACCGTGTGGCACAGCATGGCAGACAATGTCCGGTTTAGCCGCTCAACCATACCATCCGTTTGCGGATGGTATGGGGATGTCCGGACCTTCTTAGTCCCTAGGCCCGCGCATACTTCCGCCAATAATTTCGAAGAAAAATTTCGGCCCTGATCCGTAAGGAGTCTCTCCGGCGCACCCTTGTCCATAACATATCCGAACAAAAAGGCGTCGGTAATGGCCGCGGCCGATTGATCGGGCAACGGCCAGGCCATCGGCCAACGGGAGAGGTACTCAACCCCGACCAGCAAATATTTATTACCCCTCGCCGAAGGTGGGAAAGGTCCCAAAATGTCCAGTGCCACCAATTCATTGACCCGAGACACCCGAATTGACTGTAAGGGTGGCACATAAGGATGTTTAGGAGGCTTACGCCGGGCACAGTCAGGGCACGCGCGGACGTGCCCCACGACATCCGTCGACATGCCGTGCCAAAAATAATGACGTTGCAACGTCAACAAGGTCTTCTGCACACCCAGATGTAATAGCGTGTCACAATGGAGAGTTCTAATCAACTCGTATCGGAGGGACGCAGGCACCACTAGACGCCAGTGTTCCTGGAGACTTTCCCTCCACATAAGCAGACCATCTCGGACCGCGGTTTCCGGCGCACCCTCCGTAACCGGACCCCCAACCTCCACTTTGGATCGCTTCCGCAAGGACACTAACGACTCATCCATCATTTGCTCCCTTATCCAAACAGACCGTGGCAGATTCAAAACCCCATCAGTCGGCCCCGGTTCCACAGTAGCATCCGACTTCTCCACAGCCAATACCACCGGCTGAGGGGGGGGTAGGCTGGGCGCACATCTCTGCGTCCCCGACGCACATTTGCAAGGGGAGCGCTGCGGCAACCTAGAAAGTGCGTCTGCGTTCGCATGGCGCACCCCTTTACGATGGTGAATTTGAAATGAAAATTCTTGCAGCGTGTCCAACCAACGCGACAGCTGGCCGGAAGGTTGATCCATTTTAAGGGCATATTGCAAGGCCGCATGATCCGTACGTACGATAAAGGAACGGCCGTACAGGTACGGTCGAAACTGACGTAGGAAAAAAACAACGGCTAAGAGTTCCCTGCGAGTGACACAGTAGCGTGTTTCCGCGGGCGACAGGACCCGGCTACCATACGCAACGACGCGCTCTACGCCCCCTTTAGACTGAGACAACACCGCGCCAATACCTGTGTCGCTCGCATCCGTATCAAGAATGAACGGTTGATTGAAATCCGGATAATCCAATGTTGGGGCGGTAGCCAACAGATTACGCAGACTCTGAAAGGCCGCCTCTTCCGGCGGTCCCCACGCAAACTTACGTCCCTTACCCGTAAGGAGGTGCAAGGGCCTCGCGATGGTCGCAAAATTCGGTACAAATCTTCGATAATACGAGGCAAATCCCAGAAAGCGACGTACATCCCCCACGGTGACCGGAGTCGGCCAATCTCGGACGCACGCCGTTTTTTCCGGGTCCGTAGACACCCCCTCAGCACTCACGATGTGCCCCAAATAACGGACGGACCGTTGCAGTAGGTGACATTTCTTTGGTTTAAATTTCAAGTTCGCGGAGCGCATCCTCGCGAACACCGTCTCCAGCCGCCTTAAATGTTCATCAAATGTGCGGCTGAAGACGATGATATCGTCCAAATATATGAGACATGTCTCCCACTGCAACCCCGTCAAAACGAGTTCCATGAGCCTTTGAAATGTGGCAGGGGCCGCATTCAGCCCCATCGGAAGGCAGTTAAATTGAAACAACCCCTGCGGCGTACGGAATGCGGTCTTCTCCCGTGAGGGCTCGTCAAGAAGAAGCTGCCAAAATCCCGAAGAGAGGTCCAGTGTAGAGAAATACTTAGCCCCCGACAATGCGTCGAGGGAGTCGTCCATACGCGGCAGGGGATACGCATCTGCCACCGATATCTTATTCAATTTTCGAAAGTCAACACAGAATCGCAATTTGCCATCCTTTTTCTTAACCAAAACCACAGGCGCGCCCCATGGGCTGTTCGACGGCGATATAATATCCGCAGCCAACATATCCTCCACTGCCCCCCGAACGTGTTCCCGCTCGGCCGGACTCATTCGGTGCGAATTCAACCGAATAGGGGCAGCGTCGCCTGTAGCAATGTGATGGTGAAGCAATGAGGTGCGTCCCAAATCCAAATCATTGGAGCTAAACACATCGGAATACGTCAATAACAATTTATGAAGCGCACCCCGTTGATCCACAGACAGGGAAGAATTTCCGTCACATAAGCTAGCAATCCAGCGGTCATCCGAAGCCACAGGCTCGGAAACACCAGCAACCACTCCCTGGCTATGCGAACAATCGTGAGCCGTAAATGCCGTGGTGGCATGTGCCACAACCGTGCCGGCTGGGACACAGACATTTTCCGTACCCGCATTGAGCACCTGCAAAAACGGTAATTGGTCTGGCCGGACGATGGTCTGCGCTCCGACCAGCGCCGATCCGGCCGTTATCGAGGCTGAAGGTGACAACAAGATCCCAACCGCTCCCAGCCGACCAGGCAGGGGCTTCCGATACCGCAGGGGAATAAGCATCTGTGAACCAGGTGGAATATCAACAGATGCCACGGATAGCGCCTGCACTTGTACGGCCGAAGCAGGTCGCCCCCAGGGCGACGGCAGAAACGAAATTTGACGGCCACCCGGCAGTTCAATACAATTCTCATTAATTTTGATCAAAATAGGCATCTTAGCCAGAAAATCAGTGCCCAATAAACAGGGAACTGCCAAGGATCTTGAAATCAACACAACGCCCGAGGCCGACACATCCCCAATAGATATTTTAGCGTCCACCTGGCCCACGATGCCCATACTACCCCCGTTCGCAGCGACGCACGACCCGTAAACCGGACGCACGGCCCCGGGTGGGATGCCTAACAGATGAAAAATGACATCCGAAATAATAGTCGCGGACGCCCCGGAATCGACCAAAATGCGCACGTCCACCCCTTGTATAGACCCCGGCACGGTGGACGAACCCGTAGCGGCCGCAACAACCCTCCGTGCCAATTTGCGCCACTGCGTCACAGAGCGACAAGGCCCCGTCGAAGGTCCCTCTTTAACAACAACACTATGACCGCACAACGAAGGTGATGGGTGAGGTGTAAAGCCTTGCCGGGTGTCTGGTGCGTGCCGACTTGCCTGTTTCGGTGGATCCTTGGGCGGCTTGGCCGGTAATGAGGCCTCCTGTTGTGGCGGACCCGGGATGCGGGCCCAGCAGTCCTTCGCGTAGTGGCCCTTCCGTCCGCAGCGGAAGCAATCGGCGTCGTTGCGCCGAAGCGCAGGCCTTGCATCGCGCCGCCCGCGTATCGGCGGTGCAGCACGAGAGGCCGGTCCACCGCGGCCTGACCATGGCACCGAGGCGGCCGTCAGCTCCTGAGGGCCCCGCTCATCCGGCACGTATACCGACTTCGTAGGGTCCCAACCCAGAGCGCCACCCTCCGCGACGGGCCCCCCTGTCCACGCCGTGACCTGTTTCCATCGTCGTAGGTTGAATTGTGCATCCAGACATTTCGCCGCCGCCCGGGAGGTGAGCTTCTCATGCCCGCACACCGGCATGGGAATCCCAAGATCCCGCGACAGCTCGAGCATCTTGCCCAAGATGAGAGGCTCGAGCAGGTCAGGTGTTGTATCTGGATACGCGGCCATAGCCAAATCAAGCACTGCACCCCTGTACGCCACAGGCGACTCCTCGGGCGCTCGTTGTCGTTGAGCGAATCGCCGATGCGCGTCGTCAGGTGGCTCGTAGGCGTCGGCCATTTCTTGAAAAACTCCATATAATGTCCTCTTCTTCTCGGCCTTAATGGAGCGAAAAAAACGAACAGATTCGTCGTCCAGAAGAGTCGGCAACACTTCCAAGGCCTCAGCATCGGTCCATCTCGCAGAACGGACCGCCGCTAAAAATCTGCAGGCGAAAGCGCTCCAGTCGCCCCCAATGGCGAATTCCTTGACCGTGGTGAGATGGCGACTCCGACTTCGCTTCACTCCGCCCTCCGCCGATGGTTCCTCCGGAGGCAAATTCAAAATGGCGTCGAATCGCGGCGTGGTCAAGATGGCGGATTCCCGCCGCGGCACGCGCAAGATGGCGGCCTCCTGCCGCGTGGCCCATGGCGCCGGGAGTGAAGAACCCGTGGCGGCCTGTGGAGCACTCTCCGCTCTCTCCGTCGCCGTGCTTGGGGTGACGAGATGACACAATTGGCCCAGGGCGTCCTTGAGAGTCTCCAGTTGCTCAGCCACCTGCAGCCATCGCCGATCAGCGTCTGATGGTGTCGGCGGCCCTGACACTGTGGCTACATCTTCCACTCCCGTCCCCGCACTCGTTTCAGCAGGGCTCTCCTCCACCACCCTGGCAGGATCCATGTTTGGAGGGAAGTCTTCGTCTTCGGACGAAGAAGCCGATGCCGGCGCTGGAACATTTTTCTTTCTCACTTGTTTCGACATGCCGTTGCACTTCCGACACCAATGTAATAAAGGACTCGACCACGATGTCTGGCTTGGTGTCCTTTATTCGGTTCTTCTCTCTTAACCCGCACGGCTGTCCTTCTATAAGACTCTATACTGACACTGATACCGCTCTCCTGCAGTTTCTCCCCTCGTCGTTCTCTCAGCCTCTCTCTCCTCTCGTCGCTCTCGTAGCCTCTCCCTCACACACAGCCTCGCCGGCTGTGTTCCCCGCAGCTCCTCGTCCGCCTTCTCTCCAGCCGCCCCACCGCTGTCTTCTCTCGCAGCTCCGCTGGCTGCTCCCTTAGCTGGCCACCGCTGGCCGCCGCTGCCACCCCTTGGCTTTGCCCACGTGGCCTTACTCTGGTCCAGTCCCACTCGTTCTGCCTTCCTCTTCCGGTCTCCTCCCTTAAGAACCTTAACCTTTCCTCCCACGTCACCTAACTCCACCTCTCCGTGACGTCACATCCGGGAGGTCGCCCGCGCCCGCATTACAGTATTCTCAGTGTGTGTGTGTGGGGCTCAGTTCACGAACTATGAAAGTTTGGTGAGGTTATTTATATATTTCGCTCGCTCACTCGCTCAATTTTTGTTGTTGCTTTTACGTCCAGCCCAGCTCAGCCCGGTCAGCCACACACACACACATACCCCCCACACACACACATCCCACACACAAACACACATCCCCCACACACACATCCCCCACGCATACACATCCCCCCACACACATCCCCACACACACACACATCCCCACACACACATCCCCACACACACACACATCCCCACACACATCCCCCACGCACACACATCCCCACGCACACACATCCCCCACACACACATCCCACACCCACCCACCATCTACCATTCTCCACCGTCACCCACATCCACCCACCCCCACACAGACACACAAAGACAAAGATCCCCCGTGTGGCCCGAACAGACTGCTAGGGCAAGTGCTGTTAGCACCGATGAAGGCCAGAACGGCACACGAGGGGGTGGGTGGCCAGCACCATGCCTTGCCGCCTTTGTCTCCCCAGTGGCGATGCTTTTACGCACCGCACCAGGTACTCATTTGAGGCCGAGTCGGCCTAGAGGATGCCCAGGACCGGATCAGATAATCGTCACTGGTCTTAGCCGGGGAACGGGAAACGAACTCGAGTCGCCAGGTTCGTAGCGCAGCGCGCTAACCAACACACCCCCACATCCCCCCCCACACACACAGACCCCCCACACACACACATCCCCACACACACACAAACAAAGACAAAGATCCCCCGTATAGCCTTAACAGACTGTAGGGGCAAGTGCTGTTAGCGAGCACACACATTCATCCCTACACACACATTCATCCCCACACACACATTCATCCCCACACACACACTCATCCCCACACACACACACACATCCCCACACACACACACACATCCCACACACACATACATACCCACAGACACATTCATCCCCACACACACACATCCCACACACACATTCATCCCCACACACACACTCATCCCCACACACACACACATCCCCACACACACACATCCCACACACACATACATACCCACACACACACTCATCCCCACACACACACATCCCACACACACCCACCCACATCTACCATTCTCCACTGTCACCCACATCCACCCACCCCCACAGACACACAAAGACAAAGATCCCCTGTGTAGCCCAACAGACTGCTGGGGCAAGTGCTGTTAGCGAGCACACACACACATCCACACACACACATCCCACACACAAACCACACACACACATACACACACACATCCCACTCCCACCCACACACACCACACATCCACACACATCCCACTCCCACCCACACACATCCCACAAACACACCACACACACACCACACACACACATCCACACACACATCCCACACACACACCCCACACACACACATCCCCACACACACATCCCACTCCCACCTACACACATCCCACAAACACACCACACACACACACACCACACACACACATCCACACACACACCCTCACAGACACACACATCCACACACAAACCACACACACACACATCCCACTCCCACCCACACACATCCCACACACACACCACACACATCCCCACACACACACCCCCCACACACACACATCACACACACACACCACACACACATCCCACTTCCACCCACACACATCCCACACACACACCACACACACATCCCCACACACACATCACACGCACTCACACACCACACACACATCCCCCCACACACACACATCCCACTCCCACCCACACACATCCCACACACACACCACACACACACATCCCCACACATCCCACACACACACCACACACACACACATCCCACTCCCACACACCCCCACACACACACATCACACACACTCACACACCACACCACACACACATCCCACACATCCCCCCACACACACACATCCCCCCCCACACACACACCCCACTCCCACCCACACACATCCCACACACACACACTTCCCCACACACACACACATCCCCACACACACACATCCCCCCACACACACATCCCCCCACACACACATCCCACTCCCACCCACACACATCCCACACACACACACACCACACACATCCCCACACACACACACCACACATCCACACACACACATCCCCACACACACATCCCCCCACACACACACACATCCCACTCCCACCCACACACATCCCACACACACACCAACCACCACACACACACTCAACTCTCTGACGTTCTGAACAAAAACATCACCCACCCACCCACCCCCCATCAGCCCCAGCAACTTTTCGCCGTCGTGAGCCCAGCCCACACACGGCACTGCAGCCTTACACCACCATCATCATCACCGCCGTCTCTTCGCCAAGAAGAAGAAGGCGAAGCAGCAGCGCTCCCGTTTAAACTCAACTCGCCACGTAAGTTTGAGTCGCAGCTACTAATTCTGACGACGACCAAGACAACAACAACAAACAACAACAAACAACAACAGACGTCGTGTTTGTTGAGCGGGCAAAAGTTTGTTTCGCGAGAAGCGCCTTCCCTCCCCTCCCCTCCCCCAGCAATTGTTTGTCACGAGAAACTTTTGATGTTTCGAGCTGGAGGAGAGAGGGGGTGAGAGAGAGGGTGAGAGGGGGGGTGAGGTTTTTTTTCTGTTTGTTTCACATTCGCTCGACCATTTCACGTTTCGCGTCTCCCCCCCCCCCCCCCGTTCGTTCGCCTTGCCGAGCTCGGAGTGCTGTCGACGTACGGAGTTCCCAAAACTTTCACAAGTTTTTTGGGTTTTTTTTTTTCCAATGTAGTTGCTGCTTTATTCTGGAGTTGTTTCGTGGTTGTTGTGGCGAGTGCACGAGTGATGTTACGGGCGGAGATCTTAGGATCTCGTCGGTAAGGATAATAATAACTAATTATTCCGTTTCTTTTTTGTTTTGTCAGACTTCTTGTCGGAAACTTTCAGCGAAGAGCAGCAACACCCAGCGAGAGGAGGAGACGTGACTCTCCGTACCGTGCGTGTGTGTGTGGTTTAAAACAAAATAGTTTGTAGCGTTTTAAATCGTTTAACGAACGCTTCTACAACTTCGCCGACGACTTATCCGACTATAGCTGGCAGGGGGAGCGTGTGTGTGTGTGTGTGGGGGGGGCCCTTCCGAAGGAAGACACACACACGCACACGTGAAGACGCGCCTGTGAAGACGCGCGCGCGTGTGAAGGCGACGCACTTTGGATATAACGCGCGTTTGCCGGCCGCGACGACAAAACCCATCAAAGACCAAATCCGCGAGAAAAACAGATCCGGATAAATCGAGCAAGAAGACGTGAAGACAGGGGTGAGAGAGAGAGAGACACACACACACACAGAAGAAACAACACTCGCTCAAAGAACACGGAGTAAACCTCCACAGCGCACGACTTTCATCAGCATGGATCCGATGTCTGGCACGCAGAGCCCCCAGCAAGTATTGCACGTTCGCGGCGACTCGGACAGCGACCTAGAGTCGCTCTTCAACGCCGTGATGAACCCCAAGTCGGCGAACGTCCCCCAGCAGTTGCCCATGAGGATGAGGAAGCTGCCCGATTCGTTCTTCAAGCAGCCCGACGCTACCGGCGTTGGCTGCGGCTCACATTCACGACAATCGAGCAGCAGCAGCAGCGTCGGCGTTGGCTGTGGTTTGACCTCAGACCACCAGGCTGTCGTTCCGTCGTCATCCACCTCGGCCTCTTCATCCTCCTCCTCCTCCTCGTCGTCATCCTCGTCGTCGTCTTCATCCTCTTCGTCGTCGAACTCGGCGGCCGCAGCGGCTGGGGCGCTGTCGTCTCTCATGCCGACTCACATCAGGGCCAATTCGTCGCCCGCGTCGCTGGCCCTCTCGCCGGGGGTGCTGGGTTCCTTGTCGGCGGTGTCCGCTGGGGGTCAAGGGCCACCGTCAATGCAGCAGCAGCAGCAACAGCAGCAGCAGGGCCAAGGGCAGATTCATCTCCGTCAGCATTCCTATGATGTGGGAGACGAAGCGCCGCTGCCTCCCGGATGGGAGATGGCCAAGACGCAATCCGGGCAGAGATACTTTCTCAAGTAAGTGAGGCTTCGCGAATTTGTACTTTGTTGTTGTTGGTGGTGGTGGCGGTGGTGGTTGTGGTGGTGGTGCTTTTACCAGGTGTGTGTAAGGCTTTGACTCGTTAGCTCGTTGTTGTTGTGGTTGTTGTGGTTGTTGTCAGAAGCCAGCTTGGCCACGAGTGATGGCTCTCAAGGTGCAATCGGTGGCGCATTCGTCGTCGTGATCCAGTGGAGACTCTAGCAGCCAAATACTCGAGACGCACGTTGATGTACACCAACACCATCACCACACCACCATCATCATCACCACTGTCATCGTCATCATCATCAATACCCTCGCTGGCATCAACAGGAACGCCATGTGCATCATCACCACCACCACCATCATCATCAGCATCACGAAAAATTGGAACAATGTAGCAACACACTGTGTGGTGTTTCGCACAGATGATGAGCCCTCCTGGACCAATGCATTTCACGTGTGTGTGTTGAACTTCTTTCGCGCCGTACGTATCCAACCGTGCTAAACCGGAGGTGTGCGACCTTACGAGCAATAGACGTAAACCACGCGCTATCGTCCATGTGGTTCTGCTGTGGCGATGGGTGGTGGCCGACAATGGCACTGCTTATGAGACTCAGAGAGTGCGAAACCTCAGCCGGGTCGGCCACGTGCTCGAATGTATACGCAGCGCTGGATCAAGGCGCCTTGCAAGTTGATTGGGGGGGGGGGGTATTTTTTATTTTCTTGATTTAAACCGAAGGTGATGGAGATGGCCCCCACTGAGAGCGAAGTGGGGACACACAGACAATAATAACGACAACGATGATGATGATGCAGTAAACACAGTGCCGGATAAAGCTAGTAGCATCTATAACTTTTTGGACTTGTGCTAGCCTCTTATAATTTTGTTGGTGGAGAAATGGACAAACGGCCCACCGGGCTTTCACAATAGCTTAGTATCTGTGTATGTATATGTATGGTTTTTAAGAGAAGATTTGAAATATATTTCTCGCCCGGGCAACGCCGGGTACTTACCGCAAGTATGTTTTAAAGGGGCCTTAAAAAACTTAAACATTAAAACACAAATGTTTAACTTGCATTGTAAAGTAATTGTATTTTTTCCATTTGCTATACGTCTAGATAACGCGACAAATCGCTAACCCTAAACACCCAGTCGTTCATAAAACGTTGAAGGCGGTCATGTACTATAGTAATAGAGCAAGTGCAGAATCACTGCACCGGAAATGATAGCTTGAAAGCATTCGGCGCGCGAGGCCCGTAGCATTTGCTACTTTTGCTCCGAGGATAATCTGTCACTGAGTAAACACCGATGGATACAAAACTGTCAAAAAGCGCACAACGCCGTTGTGAATGGTCCGAAACGCGCCTTTTGGCATTGTAAGCAACGCCAGAAATACTCTGGGACGCGAACTGTAGGGGCCATCCATTGAGTACCTACTAAATGGATGGGGCCTTAGTACGTACTAAATGGATGGGGCCATCCATGAGTACCTACTAAATAAATGGGGCCTTAGCACGTACTAAATGGATGGGGCCTTAGCACGTACTAAATGGATGGGGCCATCCATGAGTACCTACTAAATAAATGGGGCCTTAGCACGGACTAAATGGATGGGGCCTTAGCACGGACTAAATGGATGGGGCCTTAGCACGGACTAAATGGATGGGGCCTTAGCACGGACTAAATGGATGGGCTCTTAGTACGAACTAAATGGATGGGGCCATCCATGAGTACCTACTAAATAAATGGGGCCTTAGTGCGAACTAAATGGATGGGGCCTTAGCACGTACTAAATGGATGGGGCCTTAGCACGTACTAAATGGATGGGGCCTTAGCACGGACTAAATGGATGGGGCCTTAGCACGGACTAAATGGATGGGCTCTTAGTACGAACTAAATGGATGGGGCCATCCATGAGTACCTACTAAATAAATGGGGCCTTAGTACGAACTAAATTGATGGGGCCTTAGCACGGACTAAATGGATGGGCTCTTAGCACGGACTAAATGGATGGGGCCTTAGCACGTACTAAATGGATGGGGCCTTAGCACGGACTAAATGGATGGGGCCTTGGCACGGACTAAATGGATGGGCTCTTAGCACGTACTAAATGGATGGGCCTCTTAGCACGGACTAAATGGATGGGGCCTTAGCACGGACTAAATGGATGGGCTCTTAGCACGGACTAAATGGATGGGGCCCCTAAGGCGAAATATGTTCCCAGGGAGGGGGACGCGGCACACCGTGAAGAACCCCAGAACCCGCAGTTGCGTTGAACAATCGCATTGGTTTTTCTGTTTGTTGTTGTTGTTCTCATCGCACATTTGATCACCGCCGTTATTTAATTGGTGTCGGATTAATGTTGTTAACTGTAGGCTGGGTAGAGAATCCAGTGAGCCGTGAAGCGCTTTTTTTTTCTTCTTCCAGTGAGCAAGTTACACATTGACAAATGGGGGTGAAGGGATTTTTGGGGAAGTTGTTTTTTTTTTAATGCGGTTGAAATGTCAACATTTTCGCGCTTGCGTGTTCGTGATGGGGAGACAAAGGTGGTCGGTCTGGCGTGGTGCTGACCACCCACCCCCTCACGTGCCGTGCCGGCCTTCAGAAGTGCTCGCTAACAGCACTTGCCCCTACAGTCTTACAGGCTATACGGGGGATCTTTGTCTTTGTTTGCGATGGGGAGCGGTGGCGCAGCGGTTAGCGCACTGCGCTACGAAACCCGGCAACCCGAGTTCGATTCCCGCTCACGGCCAAACACCCAGTGACGATTATCTGAACCGGTCCTGGGCCTCGCCTAGGTCGACTCAGCCTCAAATGAGTACCCGGTGCGATGCGTAAAACATCGCCACTGGGGAGACAAAGGCGGCCCTCGTGTGCCGTGCCGGCCTTCAAAAGTGCTCGCTAACAGCACTAGCCCCCTCCAGTCTACGTGGTCTTTGTTTGTGATGATGAGCACAGTGTGGGTAGATCGAACAATGGACTGCATGTAATGTGATTAGGGGGGGCACACGGTGAGTGTAGCTGTTGAGGGGCTTATCTTGGAGCGATCACTGGCAAAAGGGGCACCTCCCCAGAACGCGATGTGACGAGTCATGGGGGGTTCATGTGGCCCAAAAGGTTAGGACACACGGGGGGTTTGTCATCTATAACACATGGTGGGGGGGGGGGGGGGGTGAGATCGTGTAAATATATAAATGTTGTGTCGTTAAACCCACCACCACCCGAACATGACACGGCCAATTAGTAAGGTTTGTCACGTAAACAGAACGTGGCCAGTTCGTTACTAGTCCAGCACTAGTGCATAGTGTAGTGTATTGTGTGGTGTATAGTGTAGTGTACTGTAGTGTATAGTGTAAAGTAGTGCATAGTGTATAGTGTTGCGTATTGTGTAGTGTATAGTGTGATATAGTAGTATATAGTGTAACCTAGTGCATAGTGTAGTGTATTGTAGTGTATAGTGTGGTGTATAGTGTAGTGTATAGTGTAGCGTATAGAGGTATATAGTGTAAACTAGTGTATAGTGTAGTGTATAGTGTAAAGTAGTGCATAGTGTAGTGTATAGTGTAAAGTAGTGCATAGTGTAGTGTATAGTGTGGTATAGTGTAGTGTATAGTAGTGTGTAGTATATAGTAGTGTATAGTGTAAAGTAGTGCATAGTGCAGTGTATAGTGTAGTGTTTCGGGTATTGTATTAGTACAACAACACACTGGTGTGTTGGAGAGCAATCCGCGTACGACGTTTCGCCGGTAATCACAACTGGCTTCATCAGGCGATAGCCAGATTTGTGGAGAAATCCTCGCGTTTCGCGAAAGCCTACGTGTGAAACAGGAGTTGGTCTATTTTTTCTGTGATAAACTGGCACGGTCGTTACTTAATTTACTTTGTCAAACGTTGAAATGAATTTAAAGAGAACGACTAACTTTGTTTTTCTAAGCGCGCATCAACAACGAATTGTCCTGTTCGCCTTGTGACGTTGTTCTCTGGGTCTGACACTGAGACTCGGCCATGAAGAAAGCTGTTTCTAGTGTGTTGCCAATCAGTTTCAAAGACAATGCAGCATAGATTATAGATATACAGTATCACCGTGTAACAGAAAAATATTTTTTTTATTTTTTTATGAAATATTTTTTTTTGTTCCTGGGTAGTAAGTATTATTTTCTAATTGCTTATGTCTCAAAAGTATAGAAAACGGCTATTTTCCACCACAAACTTTGCTTTTGTGACCTGGATTTTAAGTGAAGGGATGACACAAAAGCACACCACGTTTTCTCATTGAAAATAGGTACATTTCAATTATCACTGTCCTGGTCACAAAAGCAAAGTTTGTGGGGACCAATAGCCGTTTTCTGCACTTTTGAGGCATAAGCAATTAGGAAACAACACTTACTACCCAGAAAAAAAAACATTTGTTACACAGCGTTATTAATGGAGTGGATGATTAACTTTGCTTTTGTGTCCTGGTCACAAAAGCAAAGTTTGTGGGGAATAATAGCTATTTTCTGTACTTTTGAGAGGCATAAGCAATTGGAAAATAACATTTCCTACCCAGGAACAAAAACATTTATTTTATTTTAAAAAATATATAAAAGATATAAAATATATATTTAAAAAATTCTGTTACACAGTGATCCACGTGTTTTGTTTGCTTGTTCATCACAGGTCCTGCGTGTGGTCAATGGAGACTTGATCCCTCGCAAAATGTTTCTATTTGGCGTTTGAATATCTTAACACCTCCCTGTGTAAATTTCGATTTAAAGCTTTCGTGACTGCAGGGATTCATCATTCAGGCTTTGTCTACTCGACAGACCTGCTCTCCACCTGAGGAGGGCTGCTTGCGTTGTGGCCGAAACGTCGTGAGAATTATTTTATTATGTTTTTTTATTTATTTTATTATTTACATTCTACGTGACTTTACCGAAAGAACCAAGAAGACCTCCCTGTGTTATTGCCAGAAAGGTTAAAACGCATATCCTTATATTTTTTTGATAATTTAACTCGTTTGTCTTAATAAAAAAACTTTTATTTTTTAATTCTATCTTGACAAAGGAAGAAGTGTAAAAATAGATAATCGTGATAATAGATAGAATATGAACTTTAATAAAATGTGAACGCACATTTTTTGGTCATAGCGGCATTGTTGCGAGGCGGTGAATCGTAGACGTCGCGGGGCATAGTACAGTACAACATTTTTATTTTGTTGTCACTGCCCGCTGCTGACCAACTTAATCCTGTTGTCGGGGCAGAAACTTCCCATGTGAGTTTCTTTTCCTCTATCTCTCAAGAGCTTCCTCTATCGGGGCCTTCTGCCAGCAAGAATCGTGAGCAGGCAATTGCAGGGCTGCACCTTTATCTTTGCGGGTCTTCTTCTTTAGTGCTGCCTAACGGCGTGTGCGACTTCACGATGATATTGGTCCCGGTCTAGCACGGCGTGTAGAGTTTGTGCTGCTGTTGTTAATTGTAGCCATGTTTTGATGTTACTGAGCCATGTCGTTTTTGGCCGTCCTGGTCGTTTTTTCCCTTCGATTTTTCCTTCCAGGATTTGCTTTAATAGCTGGTATTTGTGGTCGTTTCGGGCAATGTGGCCTAGGTAGTAACACTTCCTGCTAATGATGGTCTTCAGCAGTTGCCTGTCAGTGCCCATGTCTTGCACAACTTGTGTGTTGGTGGTTTTGGCTGTCCATGGGATTTTCAGCATTCTTCGATACAGCCACATCTTTGCGGTTACCTGTATTAAAAATGTATTTTACCAGGTAAGGCGCAACAGTGTGAGGTCATACGATTAGAGCTCTTTTGCCAAAAAGCGAAGTGGCTATCACTAAACGATAGCTCGACGAAGAGCCACTTCGTTGAGCGATGATGTGTGATAGCCAGGTCGCTTAATTATCGTCGCGTGGAAATTCATAACAGTAGGCCAAAGACTCTAAACGCGTGTGACGTTGATTCTCAACGTAGAGGGGGAAAACCGGAGGACCCGGAGGAAAAATCCACGCGACCACGGCGGGAGAGGGAGAGAGAGACACGCAAACTCCAAATATACAGCAGCAGACGTCAGGGTCGAGATTGAACCCACGACCTCCTGTATACAAGGCGAGGTAGTCAACATCTCTTAGCCACCGTGATGATGATGATGAGAGAGAGACACGCAAACTCCAAATATACAGCAGCAGACGTCAGGGTCGGGATTGAACCCACGACCTCCTGTATACAAGGCGAGGTAGTCAACATCTCTTAGCCACCGTGATGATGATGATGAGAGAGAGATGCAGACTCCAAATATACAGCAGCAGGCATCAGGGTCGGGATTGAACCCACGAACTCCTGTATACCAGTAGAGGTGGTTAACATCTCCTAGCCACCGTGATGATGATGATGAAGAGAGATATCCCACAAACTCCAAATATACAGCAGGCATCGTCAGGGTCGGGGTCGAACCCACGACCTCCTGTATACCAGGTGAGGGAGTTAACATCTCCTAGCCACCGTGATGATGATGATAAGAGAGATATCCCACAAACTACAAATATACAGCAGGCATCGTCAGGGTCAGGATCGAACCCACGAACTCCTGTATACCAGGCGAGGTAGTTAACATCTCCTAGCCATCGTGGCCCCCCGGTTCACCCGTTATAGAAGCCATATATAGCATTAGACATGGGCTATCCCCTCAATGCCCTGCGGGAACTGATCTATTGTTAAACTTCCAACGAGGTCCCTGAGATCTTAAGATCGCCTTTAAGTACTCGGGGGGTCAAGGCTCATTTCCTGGGGTGATGGGGCTTTTGGCAGCGTGCAGCTCCCAGGGTTTGGAACACACAACGCTTTGTGCCTTTGGCATCAAGGTGATCAGAGTCGTTAGGGCAATCTCAGTTCTGTTTTGAAAACTCGCCTCTTTAAATTGTGCTTTACCAACCATTGCTAGTCCTGGTCGTTTAACCTGATTGTGGGTGGGTGAGTTGGTGAGTGGGTGGGTGGGTGAGTGGGTGGGTGGGTGAGTTGGTGGGTGGGTGAGTGGGTGGGTGAGTTGGTGGGTGGGTGAGTGGGTGGGTGAGTTTGTGGGTGGGTGAGTGAGTTGGTGGGTGGGTGGGTGAGTTGGTGGGTGGGTGGGTGAGTTGGTGGGTGGGTGGGTGGGTGAGTTGGTGGGTGGGTGGGTGGGTGAGTTGGTGGGTGGGTGGGTGGGTGAGTGGGTGGGTGAGTTGGTGGGTGGGTGGGTGGGTGAGTTGGTGGGTGGGTGAGTGGGTGAGTGGGTGAGTGGGTGAGTGGGTGGGTGAGTGGGTGAGTGGGTGGGTTGGTGGGTGGGTGGGTGAGTTGGTGGGTGGGTGGATGAGTGGGTGGGTGAGTGGGTGGGTGAGTGGGTGGTGAGTTGGTGGTGGGTGGGTGAGTGGTGGGTGGGTGGTGGGTGAGTTGGTGGGTGGGTGGGTGGGTGAGTTGGTGGGTGGGTGGGTGGGTGAGTTGGTGGGTGGGTGGGTGAGGTTGAGTGGGTGGGTGGGTGGGTGAGTTGGTGGGTTGGGTGGGTGGGTGAGTTGGTGGGTGGGTGGGTGGGTGAGTTGGTGGGTGGGTGGGTGGGTGAGTTGGTGGTGGGTGGGTGGGTGAGTTGGTGGGTGGGTGGGTGGGTGAGTTGGTGGGGGGTGGTGGGTGGGTGAGTTGGTGGGTGGGTGGGTGGGTGGGTGAGTTGGTGGGTGGGTGGGTGGGTGGGTGAGTTGGTGGGTGGGTGGGGTGGGTGAGTTGGTGGGTGGGTGGGTGGGTGGGTGAGTTGGTGGGTGGGTGGGGTGGGTGGGTGAGTTGGTGGGTGGGTGGGTGGGTGGGTGAGTTGGTGGGTGGGTGGGTGGGTGGGTGAGTTGGTGGGTGGGTGGGTGGGTGGGGTGAGTTGGTGGGTGGGTGGGTGGGTGGGTGAGTTGGTGGTGGTGGGTGGGTGGGTGGGTGAGTTGGTGGGTGGGTGGGTGGGTGGGTGAGTTGGTGGGTGGGTGGGTGGGTGGGTGGGTGGGTGAGTTGGTGGGTGGGTGGGTGGGTGGGTGAGTTGGTGGGTGGGTTGGTGGGTGAGTTGGTGGGTGAGTGGGTGGGTGGGTGAGTTGGTGGTGGGTGGGTGGGTGGGTGAGTGGTGGGTGGGTGGGTGGGTGGGTGAGTTGGTGGGTGGGTGGGTGGGTGGGTGAGTTGGTGGGTGGGTGGGTGGGTGGGTGAGTTGGTGGGTGGGTGGGTGGGTGAGTTGGTGGGTGGGTGGGTGGGTGAGTTGGTGGGTGGGTGGGTGGGTGAGTTGGTGGGTGGGTGGGTGAGTTGGTGGGTGGGTGGGTGGGTGAGTTGGTGGGTGGGTGGGGTGGGTGAGTTGGTGGGTGGGTGGGTGGGTGAGTTGGTGGGTGGGTGGGTGGGTGGGTGGGTTGGTGGGTTGGTGGGTGGGTGGGTTGGTGGGTGGGTGGGTGGGTGGGTGGGGTTGGTGGGTGGGTGGGTGGGTGGGTGAGTTGGTGGTTGGGTGGGTGGGTGAGTTGGTGGTTGGGTGGGTGGGTGAGTTGGTGGTTGGGTGGGTGGGTGAGTTGGTGGTTGGGTGGGTGGGTGAGTTGGTGGGTGGGTGGGTGGGTGAGTTGGTGGGTGGGTGGGTGGGTGAGTTGGTGGGTGGGTGGGTGGGTGAGTTGGTGGGTGGGTGGGTGGGTGAGTTGGTGGGTGGGTGGGTGAGTGGGTGGGTTGGTTGGTGGGTTGGTTGGTGGATTGGTTGGTGGGTGAGTGGGTGGGTTGGTTGGTGAGTGAGTGGGTGGGTGAGTTGGTGGGTGGGTGGGTGAGTTGGTTGGTGGGTTGGTTGGTGGGTGAGTTGGTTGGTGGGTTGGTTGGTGGGTGAGTGGGTGAGTTGGTTGGTGGGTGAGTGGGTGAGTTGGTTGGTGGGTGAGTGGGTGAGTCGTTTATCGAGATTTACGATTATACTGTAAATCACTTTCACGAATCAGCCCCCAAATGTAGTCTCCCATCATGTTCTGGTTATACTGTCCTTGGTAGCGGCGTTCAAAGTCCAGGATATCCTGGTGGAAGCGCTCCCGTTTTCCCATTGAAAATAGGTTAATTTCAAAATATCACTGTCCTGGTCACAAAAGCAAAGTTTGTGGGGAATAATAGCCACTTTCTGTACGTTTGAGACATAAGCAATTAGGAAATAACACTTACTACCCAGGGACAAAAAGATGTATTACACAGTTAAATTGAGCAAGCTAGCGGTTGTGTTTGTATGTATGGTGAACTTCTTTCGCACCGTACGTAGCCAACCCTGCTCATCAGAGAATGGTACCGGTGAGAACAGAAACCTATTGTATGTACGTATGTGTGAGTTTGTGGGTCTCTGCGTGAGTCTGTGGGTCTCTGTGTGAGTCTGTGGGTCACTGTGTGAGTCTGTGGTTCTCTGTGTGAGTCTATGGGTCTCTGTGTGAGTCTGTGGGTCACTGTGTGAGTCTATGGGTCTCTGTGTGAGTCTGTGGGTCACTGTGTGAGTCTGTGGGTCACTGTGCGAGTCTGTGGTTCTCTGTGTGAGTCTATGGGTCTCTGTGTGAGTCTGTGGGTCACTGTGTGAGTCTATGGGTCTCTGTGTGAGTCTGTGGGTCACTGTGTGAGTCTGTGGGTCACTGTGCGAGTCTGTGGTTCTCTGTGTGAGTCTATGGGTCTCTGTGTGAGTCTGTGGGTCACTGTGTGAGTCTGTGGGTCTCTGTGTGAGTCTGTGGGTCTCTGTGTGAGTCTGTGGGTCTCTGTGTGAGTCTGTGGGTCTCTGTGTGAGTCTATGGGTCTCTGTGTTAGTCTGTGGGTCTCTGTGTGAGTCTGTGGGTCTCTGCGTGAGTCTGTGGGTCTCTGCGTGAGTGTGGGTTTCTGTGTGAGTTTGTGGGTCTCTGTGTGAGTCTCTGTGTCTCTGCGTGAGTTTGTGGGTCTCTGCGTGAGTCTGTGGGCCTCTGTATGAGTCTATGCGTGAGTCGGTGGGTCTCTCTGAGTCTGTGGGTCTCTCTGAGTCTGTGGGTCTCTGCGTGAGTCTTATGTATGCAGATATGTTGAACTTCTTTCAAACCGTATGTCGACTAACCGTGCTAATCAGAGTTGCGGTGGAAGGACAACACACTGTGGGTCACTGTTTGTCTATGGGTCTCTTGGAGTCTATGTATAAATGTTGAACTTCTTTTGCACCGTACGTAGATCAATCCTGCTAATCGGAAGTGCCTGGGGGGTGTTTGATTATACGAGGAACAGCGTTGATGTTCAAGTCGTGTTCTTCAATAGAAGTGCAAAACACGCCCCGCTCATGAGAACACGTGAATTTGACTGATACACACTGGGAGCAATTTTGCAAACCACTCTCCCGTTAAACTGTCATGTTGCCTGTGAACTAACGTCAACAACATCACGTTTGTTGACTTAAGAAGTAACACGGTGGGGGGTGGGGCGCGGGGCGACTGTATTTGTTTACCAAAATAGTCCTGCCTAGTAACTGATCACGCGTTCATCTTGGGGGGGGGCGTGGAAGGCTTTACTTGAATCTTGATTTGAAGCTTTTGTGAGTGCAGGAATCTATACTTTTTGGTTCTTTCGGTAAAGTCACGTAGGTAGAAAAATAAAATAAAATATTATTTTTTTAGTATTTCTTTTTGAAAAATAAAATAAAATATTTTTTTATTTAATTTTTTGTGAATTTACCAAAAGAACCAAATGGTGTTGGCTTTACTTGCTCTGGGCATATTTTGTTGACTTTTTCTTTTTTTAAATCTCAGTCATAGATTTTTTTTAACGCTAAATAAATTGAGCGTTTCCAGAGGGGTTTGCGGTGGTTGGATATTTTGGGTTTCTCAGCGCGGGGGTGGGGGGCGTGGGGGTGGGGTGAGGGTGAGGGGGCAAATGCCTTGCCAGAAACACTGAGCGGGCACGGGTCTCTGTGGTGCCCGGGTTCGAATCCAGCTCCAAGCGAGCTCCGAGTCAGCTGGCCTCTAACGCGGGGGTCGTGGACCCATCGCGAATCATTGCACCGGGAGCAGGTGGGGAGGTGGTGGGAGAAAAAAAATTGTCATTTAAAATCCGTTATCTTCTTGGTTCTTTCGGTAAAGTCACGTAGATGGGAAATAAAAAAAGTAAAAAATAAAAAAACAGAATTAAATAATTAGTATGTTTTAATAAAATGAAATATTATTTTATTATTTTAATATATTATTTTATTTTAATATATTATATAACAATATATTAAATTATAACATTATTTAAATATTTTTATTTTTATTATTTTATTATTTCCCATCTACGTGACTTTACCGAAAGAACCAAGAAGATGAATCCCTGCAGTCACGAAAGCTTTAAATCGAAATAAAATCCGTTAATTTAATTTGACCGTGTCCTCCGCTTATTAAGAAGCACGCCGCCGCTTCTACCCCCCCCCCCCCCCCCGTATTTTCAAGTCAAAGTTTCAAATGCAAACTACAATCCGGTAGGTATGTGTGTGTCATAATCAGAGACTCGATTTATCCCGGGAGAATCCGATGAGCTATGAAGCTCATCGGATTCATAGCGTGTTGTACGGTTAACTCCACGGTGGCTAGGAGATGTTAACTACCTCGCCTGGTATGCAGGAGGTCGTGGCTTCGATCCCAACCCTGACGCCTGCTGCTGTATATTTGGAGTTTGCGTGTCTCTCTCTCTCTCTCATCATCATCACTGTGGCTAGGAGATGTTCACTACCTCGCCTGCTATACAGGAGGTCGTGGGTTCGACCCCGACCCTGACGCCTGCTGCTGTATATTTGGAGTTTGCGTGTCTCTCTCCCTCTCATCATCACCGCGGTGGCTAGGAGATGTTAACTACCTCGCCTGGTGTACAGGAGGTCGTGGGTTCGATCCCAACCCTGACGCCTGCTGCTGTATATTTGGAGTTTACGTGTCTCTCTCTCTCATCGTCACCACGGTGGCTAGGAGATGTTAACTACCTCGCCTGGTGTACAGGAGGTCGTGGGTTCGATCCCGACCCTGATGCCTGCTGCTGCTGTATATTTGGAGTTTACGTGTCTCTCTCTCTCATCGTCACCACGGTGGCTAGGAGATGTTAACTACCTCGCCTGGTGTACAGGAGGTAGGTTCAATCCCGACCCTGACGTCTGCTGAATAAATTGGAGTTTCTGTGTTCCCACACTCTCTCCCCGTGGTCGCGTGGGTCCTTGCTTCTGAATCAACGTCACGCGTTCAGAACATTTGGCTGCTGCGGTAAAGTTCCACGCGATGATGACGATGATGATGATACGCCGCCTACTTTGTTGAGCTATAATTTTGATAGCTGGGCCGCTTCGGACGGCACAGCTGCATAGCTCAGTGGGTAAAATAACGAACAAGTATAACCCGTAAAAACAAAGTTTTTCACTATAAATCCTTTATATGCGTGGCGGCTAGAGTCCTCTCGTCCTCTGGCTTGAGATGGCTGCCACCTATGGGTCAGATGATTGCCTGCCACTATTAAGCAATTGGTAATTAAATATAATATTTTTGTCCTAAAAAGTGTAAAATATTTGAAAAAAAATTTCACGAACATTAATTGTCACGCACAACGAGTCTGTATGGAAAATGTCAGCTCGATTGGATCACGGGAAGTGGGTTAAAAAACGACCGAAAGATTTGCACGGTCGTAAGCAAGCAAGTGAACTTAATATAAAGGATTTTAAAATAGTTTATTTCGCGCTCCATACATAGCCCACCGCCGTTAATCGGTGGGGACGGGGGGGGGGGTATTCTGGTCGCCGCCGTGGTTTATCCCCTGCATGACGTCCGACGTTTCGCTCTGCCACGGTGTGTTTCAAACGCTGGACGAAGGAACGGCGCTCGGGTTGGCAAGCGGACCTCACGGCTGCAGGTAAAAGAGGCCGACTTGTGTTGCGTGCGGCGGTTGTTTTTTTACATATCCGGTGGTGGTTTTTTGGGGTTAAAAGAGACGGTTATTAAATGTGGATCGACCAGTTTTTCGAAGCGAAATTCCCCAGGCTGTGGAAGAGATTTTGTGCGTGTGCACGTGTGTGTCTGTGTGTGTGTGTGTGTGCACGTGTGTGTGTGTCTGTGTGTGTGTGTCTGTATGTGTGTGTCTGTGTGTGTGTATGCACGTGTGTGTGTCTGTGTGTGTGCACGTGTGTGTGTGTGTGTGTGCACGTGTGTGTGTGTGTCTGTGTGCACGTGTGTGTGTCTGTGTGTGTGCGTGTCTGTGTGTGTGTGCACGTGTGTGTGTCTGTGTGTGTGTATTCACATGTGTGTGTGTGCACGTGTGTGTCTGTGTGTGTGTGCACGTGTGTGTCTGTATGTGTGTATTCACATGTGTGTGTGTGTGTGCACGTTTGTGTGTGTGCACGTGTGTGTGTCTGTGTGTGTGCACGTGTGTGTCTGTATGTGTGTATTCACATGTGTGTGTGTGTGCACGTTTGTGTGTGTGCACGTGTGTGTGTCTGTGTGTGTGCACGTGTGTGTGCACGTCTGTGTGTGCACGTGTGTGTGTGTGTGTGCGGGGAGCGGTCACGTAGCGGTTAGCGCCCTGTGCTACAAACCCACCCGAGTTCGATTCCCGCTCACGGCCACCACCCAGTGACGGTTACCTGAACCGGTCCTGGGCTTCCCCTAGGTCTCATCAGCCTCAAATGAATGAGAACCTGGTGCGATGTATAAACATTTCTGCTAGGAGATACAAAGACGGCCGGGCGTGGTGCTAGCCCCCCCCCCCCCCCCCCCCCACGTGTGACTTTGCCAGCCTTCATTTGTGCTGCTCGTTATCAACAACAGCCTGCTCGGGCTACACGAGCGGGATCTTTGTCTTTATCTACGCGTGGCCAATAGTTACTGGCATGGCCTACCCACCTCAATGCCTGTAAATACGTGTTGGGGTGGTGGAAGGGGGTTAAAGGAACATCTGTGGCCACTTTGCAACTATTCAGGCTGTCCTGCCTACAATCTGGCCTGGGTTACACCAGACTGGGCTGACCCAATCTTAATTTTGGAGCTTTCGTGACTGCAGGAATTATTCTTTGGTTCTTTCGGTTAAGTCACGTCTAAAGATAAAATAATAAATTAAATACTAGCATATTACGACGTTTCCATTGCAACACAAGCAATAATCATCATCAGGCATAAAAGAAATAGCAACAAAAATCTAACTAGAAAACTATAGACAGACATATACAAGCAAGCAGACAGACATCACAAGGACACACACAGAGAGAGGACACGTATCGGCAGAAAGAGAGAGGTCGTTTCTGTGACGGTCCCTTAAATATAGAGAGGGGGGGGGCGGGGACGGAGAGAGGGAGGGGGCAGAGAAAATTAGCATATCAATGAGTGGACGGCAACGTACTGCTGCTGCTGCAAGTAAGATGGGCTGACCCAACCCACACCAACGCGCCCGCGCCACCGCGCTCTCCTTCATCGGTGCGGTGCTGCCCGTCTCAGCAGCACCTCGCCCCGACCAATGGGGTTGATGGCACGGCCACCACCGCCGCCAATGATGGGGTGGTTGGGTGCTCGGCA
>NC_083835.1:6112679-6145597 GCF_015708825.2 Lethenteron reissneri
GTTTAAAAGGGTAAAACCCTACTACTATAATCAATGCACTGTGACGGGGAACGTCAACACAGAGGAGGAGGTGGAACGGCGCAGAGGCTTTGCCAATACAGCACCTATGAAGGCCGGCACGGCACACGAGGGGGTGGGTGGCCAGCACCACGCCCGGCCGCCTTTGTCTCCCCAGTGGCGATGTTTTGCACATCGCACCAGGTACTCATTTGAGGCTGAGTCCACTTAGGGGAGTCCCAGGACCCGGTTCAGATAATCGTCATCGATGTTGGCCGTGAGCAAACAAAGATCCCCCGTATAGCCTTTTACAGGCTGTTGTGGCAAATGCTATTATGGAACACCTATGAAGGCGGCACGGCACACGAGGGGGTGGGTGGCTAGCACCACGCACACAAAGACAAAGATCCCCCGTATAGCCTTGTACAGGCTGTTGTGGCAAGTGCTATTATGGAGCACCTATGAAGGCCGGCACGACACACGAGGGGGTGGGTGGCTAGCACCACGCACACAAGGACAAAGATCCCCCGTATAGCCTTGTACAGGCTGTTGGGGCAAGTGCTGTTAGTGAGAATGCATGAAGGCCGGCACGGCACACGAGGGGGTGGGTGGCCAGCACCACGCACACAAAGACAAAGATCCCCCGTATAGCCTTGCACAGGCTGTAGGGGCAAGTGCTGTTAGTGAGCACCCATGAAGGCCGGCACGGCACACGAGGGGTAGGGGGCCAGCACCACGCACCCGGCCACAACGCACTGCGATGTTTATCTCCACGGCTGCCGTCGCTTTATTTGAGGAGCGCAGAGGCGACGCGCGTGTTTTCGAAGGCGGCGAAGTGGCTTTTTAAAGAAGGGTCACGGTTGGGTGCTCAGCTGCTCGGAGTGTTTTTTTTTCTTCTTGGTTCTTTAGGTAAAGTCACGTAGAAGGGAAGTAATAAAATAATAAAAATAAAACATAATAAAACAATTCTCACGACGTTTCGGCCACAATGCAAGCAGCCGTCCTCAGGTGAAGACCAGGTCTGTCGGGGAGACAGCACCCGACAGACCTGGGCGGCTGCTTGCGTTGTGGCCGAAACTTCGTGAGAATTGTTTTATTATGTTTTATTTTATTATTTTATTACTTCCCTTCTACGTGACTTTACCGACAGAACCAAGAAGATGAATCCCGGCAGTCACGAAAGCTTTAAATCGTGTTTTTTGTTGTTGTTAAAAATGCCAGAGGCCCAGATTTTTGGTCATCGTCCCCCACGAATTGACGCCCGGGGCGTCACCTCCAGCGGCCCGTCTTGGACACCGGGTGGCTCACAAAAGTCAGCACGCACGGTTGTTATTAGAGGTCGGTTTTGTCTTCTTGTACCCCCCCCCCCTCACCTTGCACCCCCCTTGCACCCCCCTTTGCCCCAGCCTTGCACCCCCCACTTGCACCCCCCTTTGCCCCCCCCTTGCCCCCCCCCTTGCACCCCCTACTCTTACTCCTCCCCCCCCCTTGCCCCCCCCCTTGCACCCCCCCCTTGCCCCCTGCCCTTGCCCCCCGCCCTTGCACCCCCTTTGCCCCCCCCCTTGCCCCCCCCGTGCCCCCCCCTTGCCACCCCCCTTGCCCCCCCCCTTGCCCCCCCCTTGCACCCCCCTTTGCCCCCCCCTTGCCCCCCCTGCAGCCCCCTTGCACCCCCCCTTGCACCCCCCCACTTGCACCCCACTTGCCCCCCCCCCCTTGCACCCCCTACTCTTACTCCTCCCCCCCCTTGCACCCCCTCCCTTGCCCCCCTCTTGCACCCCCCCCTTGCCCCCCCCCTTGCCCCCCCCCCTTGCACCCCTCCCTCCCCTATTGCCACGAGGGGGACGCGGCTCAGCGATGGCGCGTTCGCCGCTTTGCAGAGGCTCGCGGTTCCAATCCAAACGGCCGCCCCTGCGAATGAATTAACCGCGCTGTGAGCGCGCCTACTAACCACACGGAGGCCTCCGCACTCGCGGTGGACGTTAAAGATCCAGCGACGTCGTTTACTGCTGACTATTGCATGTAGAGTCAGTAGATACTACTACTCAGTAGATACTACTGACTCTATTCTACGTAGGGTGTGTAGGGTGTGTAGTCATATAGAGTCAGTAGATACTACTGACTCGATTCTACGTAGGGCGTGTAGTCATATAGAGTCAGGATGTGTAGGGTCAGTAGATACTACTGACTCTATTCTATGTAGGGTGTGTGGTCATATAGAGTCAGTAGATACTACTGACACTATTCTACGTAGGGTGTGTAGGGTGTGTAGTCATATAGAATCAGTAGATACTACTGACTCTACTCTACGTAGGGTGTGTGGTCATATAGAGTCAGTAGATACTACTGACTCTACTCTACGTAGGGTGTGTGGTCATATAGAGTCAGTAGATACTACTGACTCTATTCTACGTAGCGTGTGTGGTCATAGAGAGTCAGTAGATACTACTGACTCTATTCTACGTAGGATGTGTGGTCATAGAGAGTCAGTAGATACTACTGACTCTATTCTACGTAGGATGTGTGGTCATAGAGAGTCAGTAGATACTACTGACTCTATTCTACGTAGGATGTGTGGTCATATAGAGTCAGTAGCTACTACTGACTCTACTCTACGTAGGATGTGTGGTCATATAGAGTCAGTAGCTACTACTGACTCTACTCTACGTAGGTTGTGTAGGCATGTAGAGTCAGTAGATACTACTGACTCTACTCTACGTAGGTTGTGTAGGCATGTAGAGTCAGTAGATAGTACTGACTCGATACTATGTAGGGTGTGGAGTCATATAGAGTCAGTAGATACTACTGACTCTACTCTACGTAGGGTGTGTAGTCATATAGAGTCAGTAGATACTACTGACTCTATTCTACGTAGGGTGTGGAGGCATTTGGAGTCAGTAGATACTACTGACTCTATTCTACGTAGGGTGTGTAGTCATATAGTCAGCAGATACTACTGACTCTATTTTACGTAGGGTGTGGAGGCACAAAAAGTCAGACCCCCGCCTCAAATATGACGTCACAAAGCTCTGCCCCCCCCCCCCAAAAAAACATTTCCATTTTGAAAATAAAACATGCTTCAAATCGCTTTAAACTATTGTTATTGTAGTGCGTATTTAATGTGGCGCTGCACTCTGATGTTGTAGGAGTGTTTTTGTAACAATTAGTGTGGTTATAACAATTCTGTATTCATTTAAAGTTGCGCATTTTGATGTGACGTCACATTTCTCAAACCCACCCCCCCCTTGTCACACATCGTCACAAATGTCTGCCCCCCCCCCCCCAGGTGCGTGACGTCATTTATGGATGGCCCCATATCATTTAGTTGACGGACAAACGGAACGCCGGGCTTTTATAATCGATTTTTATTGGATGCTTTTATAATCGACTTTTATGGGAGGCTTTTATAATCGATTTTTATTGGAGGCTTTTATAATCGACTTTTATGGGAGGCTTTTATAATCGATTTTTATTGGATGCTTTTATAATCGACTTTTATGGGAGGCTTTTATAATCGATTTTTATTGGAGGCTTTTATAATCGACTTTTATGGGAGGCTTTTATAATCGATTTTTATTGGAGGCTTTTATAATCGACTTTTATGGGAGGCTTTATAATCGATTTTTATTGGAGGCTTTTATAATCGACTTTTATTGGAAGTTTTTATAATCGATTTTATTGGAGGCTTTTATAATCGATTTTTATTGGAGGCTTTTATAATCGATTTTTATTGGAGGCTTTTATAATCGACTTTTATGGGAGGCTTTTATAATCGATTTTTATTGGATGCTTTTATAATCGACTTTTATGGGAGGCTTTTATAATCGATTTTTATTGGAGGCTTTTATAATCGACTTTTATGGGAGGCTTTTATAATCGATTTTTATTGGAGGCTTTTATAATCGACTTTTATTGGAAGTTTTTATAATCGATTTTTATTGGAGGCTTTTATAATCGATTTTTATCGGAAGCTTTGAGAATCGACTTTTATTGGAGGTTTTCATAATCGATTTTTATTGGAGGCTTTTAAAATCGACGTGTAATATTCACTTCGCAAACAACAACAAAAACAATTGCCGATGTTTTTTTTTTCTCCACTTCCACTGCGAAAATTGAACAAAAATAGAAACATTTGAGAGGATCATCCTTGGCGGTGGGGGGGGGGGTGGAAAATCGAGTTATGAAACTCGAGTGAAGAGTTCCTGGGTCAACCAGGAGGCTAAAACATCAAAAATAAAACAACTCACAACTCGATTCGCATCTACACGGCGGTGTTTTGTTCGGATGAAAAAAGAAAAAAACTCAAAGACAAAAGTCCCCCGTATAGGCTCGACAGACTGTTGGGGCAAGTGCTGTGAGCGAGTAGCACCTATGACAAAGAGAAAGGTCCCCCGTGTAGCCTTAACAGACTGTCGGGGCAAGTGCTGTTCGCGAGCACCTATCAAGGCCGGCACGACACACGAGGGGGTGGGTGGCCAGCACCACGCCCGGCCGCCTTTGTCTCCCCCAGTGGCGATGAAAAACGCACACACACACAAACAAACCTTCACAAATGTTTGCTCAAGTTCCGCACGACTCCCACCGAAGGGCCCCCCCTCTTTAAATCCACGCTTTGACAGAACGATGGGCGGATACTTTTTTTTTGTTTGAAAACCACTTTTAAGGGTTGCGCGGACCGATTGTTGTGTTATTTTTGTCCCGTCTTCCTCCTCCTCCTCCCCCCACGCCGACGATCGTCAAGAGAACGAGCGAGCGAGCGTTCCGCCAGTCCCGTGGGGCGTTTGGTGGTGGTG
The DNA here is from genome assembly GCF_015708825.2 of Lethenteron reissneri. Classification (NCBI taxonomy): domain Eukaryota; kingdom Metazoa; phylum Chordata; class Hyperoartia; order Petromyzontiformes; family Petromyzontidae; genus Lethenteron; species Lethenteron reissneri. The sequence continues at coordinate 6,117,467 of NC_083835.1, forward strand.
GTGGTGGTGGCAGACCCACCACGTGTCCAGAACGTGGCACATTTCAGCATTCAGGGGACCGAGGCCCCCCTGATTCTTCCTCTGCTGGGTCGCCCCCCCACCCCACTCACCCCCACCCCCCCACTCACCCCCACCCCACTCACCCCACCCCACTCACCCCCACCCCACTCACCCCACCCCCACGCCCCCCACCCCACTCACCCCACCCCACTCACCCCACGCCACTCACCCCCCACCCCACTCACCCCCACCCCACTCACCCCCACCCCACTCACCCCCCCCCACTCACCCCCACTCACCCCACCCCACTCACCCCCACCCACGCACCCCACCCCACTCACCCCCACCCACGACCCACACCCCCACCCCACTCACCCCCACCGCCACTCACCCCCACCCCACTCACCCCACCCACCCCACTCACCCCCACCCCACTCACCCCCACCCCACTCACCCCACCCCACTCACCCCCACCCCACTCACCCCCACCCCCCACTCACCCCCACCCCACTCACCCCTAACCCCCAACCCCACCCATCGTCCCTGAACTTAACCCCCCAAAAAAACACACGAAAATAATGGTTGCGTAAGATCTTCCTTCTAACATACCAGGGCGAGGCAGGTTTTGTCATCACCTGTCCTCTTATCGGATGCCAGGTGCGAGCGACTGAGCCTCCCCACCGAAGATGCGGCGGGTTAAGTTCAGCCGCGGGGGGAGGGGAGGGATGGACACGAACAGGACCCACACACACAAAATAATAAGTAAAGGACACGGGCCACATGTTTCATTCCTGCAACGTGGTGCCGTGACTTGGGGTTCAAAAACTTAATGAGAGCGAGCGAGTGACTGTGAATTGGTCACGCACACAGAGACACACAGAGAGAGATGCTCGTTGTGTTCGTCTCGACACAAGGAAATGGAAACGAGTTTATTTTTTATTTTTTTGCAAACGACAAACAAAAAAACCCTAATCGTTGCACTATGGGGAGCATTCTCATGAGAGGAAGAGGGAAGTCAATCCCTGGTCCCAACGCGGTCGGTTAAATCAGCCTACGATAGATCCACCCATTCACCGTCAATGAAAGGTCAATTACGGGGCAACAGCAATACATGATTGTAATCGAACGTCGTGAAGTCAAAGCGATCTCCTGCTACTCAAAATGAGCACCGACAAATTGGTGATAATTACCCGTTTAAAGCTTGAAATTGCACGCTCCTATGGTGTTGACGATTTAAACTATCGGACAACCACTGTTGACTTACCGACGAAGTGGTATGTATTTTACCAACCCCATACAGATGATGGGTTGAGTCAACCCCCCCCCCCCCCCCAATCGCGGCCTTTTGCTTGCGAGCTGCTCACTCTACCACTGAGCTCCCCTTGGCGCTAGAATTTGTGATGATTTATTTATCCAGCAAAGCCTCAAGATGCGTTTTCAGGAGAGCCCGGCGTAAGGATGCTTGGCCAAATTCCGATATTGAGATGTTGACTACCTCGCCTGGTGTATAGAAGTTCGTGGGTTCGATCCCGACCCTGACGCCTGCTGCTGTATATTTGGAGTTTGCGCGTCTCTCTCTCATCATCATCACGGTGGCTAGGAGATGTTAACTACCTCGCCTGGTGTACAGGAGGTCGTGGGTTCGATCCCGACCCTGACGCCTTCTGCTGTATATTTGGAGCTTGTGCGTCTCTCTCTCTCATCATCACGGTGGCTAGATGTTAACTACCTCGCCTGGTATACAGGAGGTCGTAAGTTCGATCCTGACCCTAACGCCTGCTGCTGTATATTTGGAGTTTGCGTGTCTCTCTCATCATCATCACGGTGGCTAGGATATGTTAACTACCTCGCCTGGTATACAGGAGGTCGTGGGTTCGATCCCGACCCTGACGCCTGCTGCTGTGTATTTGGAGTTTGCGGTGTCTCGCTCTCTCTTTCCCCGTGGTCGCGTGGATTTTTCTCCGGGTCCTCCGGATTTTCCCTCCAACGTTTAAGAATCAACATCACGCGTTTAGAGTCTTTGGCTGCTACAAATATCCACACGATGATGGTAAGCCGTCACTTCGTTGAGCTATCATTTGTGGTAGCCAGGGTCGCTCCTGGGAAAAGGAGCTAGGCCTCTCAGTGGGCTTTACAGTTGGTAAACAAAACGTTTCGTTTTCATCTTCTTGGTTCTTTCGGTAAAATCACGTAGAATGGAAATAATAAAATAATAAAAATAAAACATAATAAAATTTCGATTTAAAGCTTTCGTGACTGCAGGGATTCATCTTCTTGGTTCTTTCGGTAAAGTCACGTAGAATGGAAAGAATAAAGTAATAAAAATAAAACATAATAAAATAATTCTCACGACGTTTCGGCCACAACGCAAGCAGCAGGTGTGTCTCGACAGACATGTTCTCCACCTGAGGACGGCTGCTTGCGTTGTGGCCGAAACGTCGTGAGAATTATTTTATTATGTTTTATTTTTATTATTTTCTTATTTCCATTCTACGTGACTTTACCGAAAGAACCAAGAAGATGAATCCCTGCAGTCACGAAAGCTTTAAATCGAAGTTTCGTTTTCAGTTGAGCGTCAGCTTGATCTGGGAGGAAAATGAAAAGTGCAATTTTTTGTCTTGATTTGAAGCTTTCGTGCCTGCTGGAATCCATGCTCTTTGGTTCTTTCGGTAAAGTCACGTAGGTAGAAAAATAAAATATAAAATAATCTATCACGACGCTTCGATCGCAACAGGACGACCGCTTGTGTTGCGATCGAAACGTCGTGATATATTATTTTTGTTTCATTTTATTTTTCTACCTGCGTGACTTTACGGAAAGAACCAAAGAGTATGGGCATTTTTATTATTTAGCACAGAAGGGGCACGCACGTTCCCACGCTATTCGATGAAACTGTTTGGTTTCATTGGTCCAGGGGTGGCCAAAACCTGAAACAGACGATGATTTCTGCAAAGAACCAAGTGTGTGTTTAACACGTACCAGGCTTTCACGACCAATATCATCCATAATACAGGGTTTTTTAGGGGGTTAGATCACGTAAATATATAAATGTGTCTTCTTGGTTCTTTCGGTAAAGTCACGTGGAAGGGAAGTAATAAAATGATAAAAATGGCCAAAACGTCGTGAGAATTATTTTATTGTGTTTTTTTTTATCATTTTATTACTTCCCTTCTACGTGACTTTACCGAAAGAACCAAGAAGATGAATCCCTGCAGTCACGAAAGCTTTAAATCGAAATGGTGTATTTGTATTATTTTATTATTTCCCTTCTACGTGACTTTACCGAAAGAACCAAGAAGATGAATCCCTGCAGTCACGAAAGCTTTAAATCGAAATATAAATGTGTGTCGTTAAACCCGCCACTTGGCTGTCGCCTGATGAAGCTAGTTGTATTTACTGGTGAAACGTCGTACTCAGATTGTAAATCTTGTGGCTTGGCTCTCCAACACACCAGTGTGCTGTACTAGTACACTACACAATACACTACACTATACCACTACTATACACTACACTATACCACTAATATACACATTACACACTACTATACACTACACTAGAAACTATGATACACTACACTATACCACTACACTACTATACACTACACTAGAAACTACGATACACTACACTATACACTACTGCTGTACTAGTAACGAATTTGCACGTTCTGTTTACGTGACAACCCTCACTAATTGGCTGTGTCGGGTGGTGGCGGGTTTAACGACACATTTATATATTTACGCGATCTAACCCAAAAAAAAACTGTATTATGTATTATAGCCAAGTGTGTATATATAGTGTGCACATACAGTTGATCATTGATTATATCCGGTCGCGCGATTAATCCGGCTGCTTCCAACATGATCTGGCTACCCTGGGCCAATCCGGTGAAATCGTTCCAAAGGTTGTAACCAGTCTGGCAATCGGCACCGTGTGCGTGACAAAGAAAACAAGTAGCTACGATTTCAGCGTCAAATGGTACGTGCACTACATGATACACTACTTACAACTGAACCAATGAAAATACACCGCACGTGGATACATCAACCCCATGCGGTCTTCGAGATTGGAGTGGTCGATACGGGACAGTCAATACGGTAACTTTTCGAAGTAGGATATTTATTTGTCTGTTTTTATGTATATCTATGCCGATTTCATATTGTAAACAACACTTAAAACACAAAAAAATCACTTATAAACTGTGGGAAAATTTGCGATTTTATATAATTGTTTAGTGATTATCCGGCCCTGCTCCTCCCCCCCGCCCAGAATAATCGATGATCCACCGTATCGACAGCTTTCGGTCACAGCAACGCGAGACATTCATCATCTCTTTGCTACGACCACGTGATAGCGCGGCTCTCCGTTATGCCCCTTCGACAGAGCCACGTGTTGGGTGGATTAAAGAGCAGCGGTGGTCACCTGGGGACGTCAATGGGACACCTGGAGACACCAGGTGACCACCTGGAGACACCAAGTGGCCACCTGCAGACAAGTGGCCAAGCAGTCACCGGCAGATGCCAGGTGGCCACCTCGAGACGCCAGGGGAAAGGGGAGCGCCTTCAACTCACGGACGGACTAATTATTCACATTGGGCCTAAAACAAGATAATTTTCTACACATTAATTAATAATGAAAGCATTAAGAATATATAATACAATTGTAGTGACACAGCACCGACTGTAGTACAGCACCTGCAACTGCAGGTAGACACTTAGCGCACGCGCTGTCGAGCATATACACGGTGTGCCGGCAGGGCGGAGGAACTGGGGCAAAGGTCACGGTAGACCTCGTGGGGAGGCCTCTAGAACCCTCTGGTGGGTTTGAGAAGGGAGGCGCGCCCAGGGCGGAGCCAGGCCGCGCCGAGGGGAATAAAAGCAGCGGAGAGCGGGGAGCTCCGGGCTGCCGGGAGTGGAGTCGTCTCGTCGCCACCGCCTTCGCCCGATCGTTGTGCGGCCGGACAGCGGTTGGCTATCCCGGATGATGCCGTCGGTGCAACGCGGGCAGGGTCGTGCCTGGGCTGGGTCCTGTAGCCGCGTGATCGTGAGGTGTCCGAGTGGTACGCATCGGAGCATTTATAGCTCGGGGTGAGCTGCTACAAAACGAGTCCACCTTCGCTGGTTCCCATTGCACATCGTAACACCTGTTTTATTGCCAGGAAACTTGCCCAATTTCGTTTACTAGTTCAACACACACCGGCTGTGTGCTGGGAGAGTAAAACCCCCACAGCAACATTTACAATGTGCTGGCTTCTTGTGGGTTTCAAAATATGCCGAGTTTAAAATCAAAATAAAACCCAAATCACCTATCGCTCAACTGGGAGTTACAGCAACGAGCAGCGGCAGCATGGAATCATCGCTCCGTACTCTGTTCCTTTCGCTAAAGTCACGTAGGTATAAAATAAATCACGACGTTTCGGGCGCCAACACAAGTGTCCGTCATCATGTGGGAAAGCACGGTCACCTGATGACGGACGCTTGTGTTGCGCCCGAAACGTCGTGATTTATTTTCTACCTACGTGACGTTATCGAAAAAACCAAAGAGTATGGATTCCTGCAGTCACGAAAGCTTCAAACCAAAATTGTCATCACTCCATACTCGTGGCACACTTTGTCCCCCGGTAGAAAGGGGTCACGAGACTTGTGAGGCTTTCCGTTAGCAAACAATCGAAGTCTAAAACACGTTCCTTCGGAGTGGGCATGTAGGAACTTGGTTGGACAGCGCATTCGTGCACGACAGACAAATATGCACGACAGACAAATAATCCCTGGTGGGCAGTGTGAAACCTGTTGTTCCTACCTGTATACAAAATAACTTGACTTGAGGTCGCCAGGCAGCCAGCCAGGTAGCCAGCCCCCTTAACTATCGGCCCCTCCCCCTTGCTTAGGCCCCTCCCCTTACCCCCCCTCAGGCCCCTCCGCTGACCCCCCCCCCCCTTCCTTAGGCCCCTCCCCTGATCCTCCTCCCTTAGGCACCTCCCCTCTCTGTACCCGGTAGTAGATCTCCACCAATCAAAGAGCTGTTTATATTATTAATATATTTATGCACGACAGTCAGACAGACAAAAAATCCCTGGTGGGCAGTGTGGAACATATTGTTCCTACTAGATTTGAAGCTTTCGTGACTGCAATGATTCATATTCTTAGGTTTTTCGGTAAAGTCACGTAGGTAAAAACATTAAAAAGTAAAATAAAATAAAAATCACGACGTTTCGGAGGCAACACAAGCTTCCGTCTTCAGGTGGTACCGTCACATATTGTTCCTACCTGTATAATAATGTAAATAAATGTTGGGGGGGGGGGGGCAAACAATTGGGAGCAGCAGCAGAGTCCTGAAAGAATGATGCTAAATGAAAATAGCACGCCGATGTTGTTACTCATGAAATATTTATTAAATGAACTTATTAAATGCTTCTCTTTACACAAATGGACATCTCCGGGCACTGTTTGTAGCATTTGATACACACGGTCCTGGTAAAGATACATAAAATAAAAATTCATATATTTTTTTCATAACTTTTAAACGTCGTTACCGCATCACAAAGATGCACGTTCCAGTGGTTTATTTTTTCTTATTAACGTGTTCTTTAGTTTTCCTCTCCCTTTTTTTTTGTTTTGTTTTTAATATCTGGAAGAAAAAAAAAACCTGCCCCGAATGGGTTGAGACTTGGATTACAAAACTAAACACAGACCTTAAAGTTTAACAAACATCGTTCCCAAATGGAATGGCCGCTTGCAATCACGAGTGGTTTATATGTACAGACACCTTGCGCCCGGTGGTCCTTTGTTACGATCAACACCATTTCAAGCGTCGTGATGTCACGGTGGGGTTTTTTTTTCTGTCGAAATTTATTTCATAAAATATTCCTATACATCTTATTTTTGCACTTTTGCCCCCCTTCCTCTCTCTTACTCATTCGCATCATCATTATTTAACACATTGTAGGGCTGTCGCGACCAATATCATCCATGAGGTTTTTTTGGGGGTTAGATCGCGTAAATGTGTCGTTAAACCCACCACCACCCGACACAGCCTCTAGCACGGATCATCATTATATGGGTTATTTATCTCGAAAATGATTTAATTCGACGAATGCAGATTTATTTATGAAGCACGGAAGCAAACAACAAACGAAAGCTCACGTGGTGTGCCCCCCCCCCCCCACCACGTGACTCACCATAGACGGCGACATTGTTCATCACAGCCAATCACCACCCACCACCCCCCAACACACACTGGACATTGGTGATAAAGAGCTTCATAGCTCATCGGATTTTCTATCTCCAGGATAAATTAATATTGTAATAAAGAAATAAAGGGGAGGTTGTCCATCTTAAACAAAACAAATTTGTGATTCTATAGGAAGTGACCTCAGAGCCATATGGCTACGTGAATCCAGAATGATATAAATAAAAATTTCCCTACCATTCTTTGACCAGAGCTGACATTGTCGAATGCCATACATGTTGCCGTTAAGCCAATCATCACTTTGAAATGGATACAACATATATGTGTATCCCAGTGTAGGAAGCTAACAGTTTAACAAGTAGGCTTTCGCGACCAGTATTATTCATAATAAAGGCTTTTGGGTTAGATCGCTTAAGTATAAATGTGTCGCAACCCGCCAATCAGTAAGAAATGTGTTACGTTAACAAAACGCCAACTATATTCTTGGTTCTTTCGGTAAAGTAACGTAGAAGGGAAACAATAAAATAATAAAAATATTAAACAATACAATTCTCACGTTTCCACTGCAACACAAGCAATCGTCATCAGGTGTGAAAAACAGCAAGAAAAACACTTTTTTCAAATTTTCTTGCGGTATTTTTCACACCTGATGATGATTGCTTTTGTGTTGCAGTCGAAACGTCGTGAGAATTTTATTGTTTTATATTTTTATTATTTTATTGTTTCCCTTCTACGTGACTTTACCGAAAGAACCAAGAATATGAATCCCTGCAGTCACGAAAGCTTTAAATCAAAACGCCAATTAGTTATTTATTCAGCCCACTGGTGCGCTTGAAGAGTGAATTCACAACATTTAGAATTTGATTACGACGTTTCGCTGGTAATTAAAGCAAACAGTTGGTTATTCGCCGGGGAGAGTAAGACTCCTGCCATAGAAATGTGGAATTTCCGTTACTGGCTCAGGGCTGCCAAAGGAGGATTTGTTTATAAAGTGTGTTTGCATTCCTATAGAACCCCATAGAATATGGTTCATATATAATATACTATATGTACACGTCTGGGATTAGTTATGCAAGGGTCGGTGTCCACCCCGTCACACTCCCCCACCTCCCCCTCCACCCCGACCTCCTCTCCGCCGATGAAAACCAAATCTTAACTTCTTAAAAGACAGCATCGCGGCTCCATGATCATCGTGTGACGCATATCTTACACTGTTGCAAAATTGTACCAAACGGAACAGGAGAAAAAAATAACTAAAGTACTTTTCGATTTAAAGCTTTCGTGACTGCAGGGATTCATCTTCTTGGTTCTTTTGTCTGACGCTGTCTCCCCGACAGACCTGGTCTTCACCTGAGGACGGCTGCTTGCGTTGTGGCCGAAACGTCGTCAGAATTATTTTATTATGTTTAATTTTTTATTATTTTATTACTTCCCTTCTGCGTGACTTTACCGAAAGAACCAAGAAGATGAATCCCTGCAGTCACGAAAGCTTTAAATCTAAAAATAAAGTACTGTATATAACGGACTATATATCTTTATTTTACTTTAATTTGAAAGGCGGTGACCACAATCGGGAGTTTAACTGAACCTTATTCATCGTTTCGGTGTTTTTTGTGTGTCACAGTTTGTTCGTTCGCGACGGCCGCAAAGCGAATTTCGCCGTTGACACCACGACTTCAACCAACGGCACGAGACTCGCAACACCCGCCACGCACACCGATAACTTTTGCACGACCTGGTGGGTAGGCGGCACACAAAAGAAACATTCAATATGAACGGAGCGGTGCGGTGGGGTGGGCATCAATTGCTACTACCCGTTTTTGTGGTTCCTCCGTCCGTGCCACCCGCTTCAAGTGAGAACGACTTCTTGTGTGTTCAGGTTGATGTCCTCCCCACGGCCGCCGCACCTCCGATGTGCACGGCTGGCTTTACGCACGGTGCGAAATAAGTTCAACGCACGTACGTACACACACACACGTGGGTACATGTGCACGTGCGCGTCTTGTGTACGCGGTAGGTGTCCAGCGCGCCACGTGACGAACACGGTTGACCTACGTACGGAGCGAAAGAAGTTCGACACACAGACATGCGTGCGCACGCGTCCTGTGCACGTCGGTATGCGTCCCACGCGCGCCACACGAGGAGTGCGCGTTGGCCCACGTGCGGTGCCAAAGAAGCTCAACGTACTTCGACCGATGCGTACGAGTGAGCCTGCCGGGGTAAGGGTGACGGCACGGCCTCCGACAGGTCGAGAAAACCTTCAACCGCCGTGCAGCGTCCGAAGCAAAGCGTCAACCGGGGGAGGGAGGGAGGGGAAGAAATTCCCTCTCAGCTAAATTGAGTTAAAAATTTCGTGACTGTAGGAATTCATATCCTTTGGTTCGATTAGTAAAGTCATGAAGATAGTAAGTGGGTGAGTAAGTGCACCATCGCCATCTCGCTGGTGGCGATGGTGCACTCACTCACCCACTAAACTCACCCACCTATCCACTCACCCACCCACCCACCCAGCCACTCACCCACCCATCCATCCACTCAGCCACCCACCCATCCACTCAGCCACCCACCCATCCACTCAGCCACCCACCCATCCACTCAGCCACCCACCCATCCACTCAGCCACCCACCCATCCACTCAGCCACCCATCCACTCAGCCACCCATCCACTCAGCCACCCACCCATCCACTCAGCCACCCACCCATCCACTCAGCCACCCACCCATCCACTCAGCCACCCACCCATCCACTCAGCCACCCACCCATCCACTCAGCCACCCACCCATCCACTCAGCCACCCACCCATCCACTCAGCCACCCACCCATCCACTCACCCACCCATCCATCCACTCACCCACCCACCCATCCACTCACCCACTCACTATCTACGTGACTTTACCGAAATAACCAAATAATGTGAACCCCTCTCAGCTCTTCTCTGGGGCTTTCACTCGGATTGTAACCCTGGGGGGCTCCCGATCAGAAATATCCCTGGGGTCAAATCCCCCCCCCCCTACCCCAGCGAGGGTCTACACTCAGCTCTATCATCATCACCATTGTCATCTACATCATTTGTCCACGAGAGGGTCGGTGATGTTACAACCACGCGTGACGGCGCTGTTGTTGTTGTGGTGGTGGTGGGTGGATGCCTCACCAGGAAGAACGTGTCCCCAACCACCACCACTACCGCAAACCACTGCAATTTCCACTGACGGTGGGTGCAGGACTGACGGATGAGAGGGAGACAAATGCTACCAAAATGTTGGTTTTGTGCGCGGTGGGGAAATGTGTTTAAATCCGTTTCAGATGACGCGTCCGTGAAGTTCGGGCTCTCTCTCTCAACGGGGGGGAGGGGGGGAATTCCAAGGCCACCAAATGTCACTTTTAGGATGCGATATCTTTCAAACACTCCTGGAATATTCTCCGGACAATCAAATTATTGAAATGTCCGAAGGGATTAATGGGGGATGGGCATTTATCTTGATAATTTCTGCATGACATTCACTTCACGCGGAGGTCTGTATATCTTTACAAGCGTGCCCACGACATCCATCATGTCACACAAGTTGAAAAAAAACAAACACATTCCTGCTTGAAACCATTCAGAACTAGATCAGCTCCTACAGGATTACCCAAGCTTTTTCCGAGTAGCTCTCGAGATCCCGGTATGAAGGCAGAATTTCTTGTTACTTATAAACATTTTATTTTGCCTGCGTTCATAGTTTTGTTCTCCCGACTCCCGCACCTGCCGATGTGCATGGCCGGGCTACGTACGGCGCGCGAAAGAAGTCCCCGACGTGCGTAAACATTGCGAAAATTTAATCTGCAAAGCGAAAGAAAGATGACATTTCGATGCTTACTCGGTTCAACTATCACCCTATGAAATGGTTTAGTAGCAGCATTAGGCTTAGGATATGGGGGGCGGGGGGAGGCGAGGTTGTACACAACCAAATTTCCAAAACTCTGTTCAGTCCCACGCCACTCGAGCTACATTCAACTGGACTGGCCATCGTACCCTTTCGCATTGCTTTGTAAGGCAGTCAAATCTGACATTCATTTCCATGTTATAGAGATTTCTTGAGGCTAATTGGGGGGCGTAGGGGTTGGTGGGTGTGTTGGGGATGGTGGGAGTAAACAGGTCACGTGTCTCTTTGGGGGGGGGGGGGGGGTGGGGAGGGTGGAGACATTCACGAGATTGTAGGGGCGCAGTAACCCATTGCCGACTCGACGAAAAGGACTTCCCGGATAAAATCAATGAGCGAATAAAGACAAAGATCCCTCCCCTACCCCGTATAGCCTTAACAGGCTATTAGGGGCAAGTGCTGTTCAAGCGAGCAAGCGACGTGAAGGCCGGAACGGCAACACGGAAGGTTGGGGGGGGGGGGGGGCAGCAACACGCCCGGCCGCCTTTGTCTCCCCCCAAGTGGCGATGTTGACTACACACGGCACCAGGTGCTCGACTGATGCCCGAGTTGATCTAGGGGGAGGCCCAGGACCGGTTCAGATAATCGTCACCGGTGTTGGCCGTGAGCGGGAATCGAACTCGGGTCGCCAGGTTCGTAGCGCGGCGTAGCGCTAACCGCTGCACCACCGCTCCCCCACACACGGTCTGTTTAGAACTTAATGTGGAGCTTTCGTGACTGCAGGAATTACTCTTTGGTTCTTTCGGTAAAGTCACGTATAAAGAGAAAATAATCAATGAAATACTAGCATACGACGTTTCGATTGCAACACAAGCAATGATCATCAGGTATAAATTAAATAGAAACACAAATCTAGTATACTTAAGGCCTCGACACAGAGGCGTGGTTTCTCTGTGTGCCGATGTACGTTCTCTCTCTCTATGTATCTCTGTGATATCTGTCTCTACTTATATGTCTGTCTAAATGTGTCTGGTTCTGTGTTTTATCTCTCTCTCAAATTTAGCATTCTCAGGAAGAACGTAATCAACCAGGTAGGGTGTTGACTGTTATGTTATCCGACTCTCTGTTGTATTACAATACATTTCTAAGTATACTAGATTTGTTTCTATTTCATTTATACCTGATGACGATTGATTGTGTTGCAATCGAAACGTCGTATGCTAGTATTTAATGTGTTATTTTCTCTTTATACGTGACTTTACCGGTCTGTTTAGAGTCAACCATGAGAACACCCCACACGCAGTCACCCATACGACACAGCCCAGCGGGCAGCGCGATCATTGCTCCCTGCAGGTGGTGGAGGGGGTTCTCGGGGGCAGGATCACGGTTCGAATCCAGCAGCCGACCCTAGTTATTACCACGGTTAAGAGATAACCGCAGCGGTTAAAAAAAGATCCCTCGGACGTTCGCAAGAGCAGGCGGCCCTCCTGCCCCCCACCCAACGCTCGCCGCGTGTCGGGCGGCAGCGGTCCAAATTTTTTGTTCCTAAAAGTCGAAAATTTATCTGGGAGGGGAAAAAAAGGCAATTCGGATGTTTACAGAGCAGCAGTGGTAGCAATTGCGCTCCCACCCCCCACCCCACCACTACCACAACTCTACTGGCAGGCTAATGCCGCACAAGGTCACTCTTGCAAATTATAAGAGACTCCTTGCTTTATCCTCACCCAGTAAAACAAAAATACAACAACGAACGTAAATCGAACTTCCCTGCGCTGGCAATATTATACCGCTCGCCAACCACGGCACAATCTTATTGTTCGTTTCGTCGTGGCGAGACCCGGCATATGCGATGAAATGTCCAAAGAGGGGGATGGATAAATGAATGAATGGGCAGACAAAACTCGAAAAAAACCGCAGCCAACAATAATCCCAAATGCCACGTGCTCGTCATGCGTACACATATCTCTCTCTCGCGCGCATGCGCACACGGGCAAAGTCGCTCTTCCCATCCACATCGCTCCCTTTGCTAATCGGGGGACCCCCCCCCCCCCTCAGTCGTGCACGGTATTCGGCCTCCGATGTCCCGGAATTCGCGATCCACGTGCCGGGAAGCTTTCGTTTCGTTCGTTCACTCATTCTGTTGCGGGAGAGGCTGCCAGCAGCACGAGAAAGGTGGAATGTGTTGGCTGGTTGGCCGCGCCGAATACGGTGGCTAGAAGATGTTAACTATCTCGCCTGGTGTACAGGAGGTCGTGGGTTCGACCCCGGCGCCTGCTGCTGTATATTTGGGGTTTGCGTGTCTCTCTCATCATCATCAAGGTGGCTAGGAGATGTTAACTATCTCGCCTGGTGTACAGGAGGTTGTGGGTTCGACCCCGACGCCTGCTGATGTATATTTGGGGTTTGCGTGTCTCTCTCATCATCATCATCATCATGGGGGCTAGGAGATGTTAACTACCTCGCCTGGTATACAGGAGGTCGTGGGTTCGACCCCAACCCTGACGCCTGCTGCTGTATATTTGGAGTTTGCGTGTCTCTCTCATCATCATCACGGTGGCTAAATGTTAACTACCTCGCCTGGTGTACAGGAGGTCGTAGGTTCGTTCCCGACCCTGTCGCCTGCTGATGTATATTTGGAGTTTGCGTGTCTCTCTCATCATCATCACGGTGGCTAGGAGATGTTAACTCCCTCGCCTGGTGTACAGGAGGTCGTGGGTTCGTTCCCGACCCTGTCGCCTGCTGTTGTATATTTGGAGTTTGCGTGTCTCTCTCATCATCATCACGGTGGCTAGGAGATGTAAACTATCTCGCCTGGTGTACAGGAGGTCGTGGGTTCGATCCCGACCCTGACGCCTAATGCTGTATATTTGGAGTTTGCGTGTCTCTCTCTCATCATGATCACGGTGGCTAGAAGATGTAAACTATCTCGCCTGGCATACAGGTCGTGGGTTCGATCCCGACCCTGACGCCTGCTGCTGTATATTTGGAGTTTGCGTGTCTCTCTCTCATCATCATCACGGTGGCTAGAAGATGTAAACTATCTCGCCTGGTGTACAGGAGGTTGTGGGTTCGATCCCGACCCTGACGCCTGCTGCTGCATATTTGGGGTTTGTGCGTCTCTCTCCACATGATGGTGGATTTTTCTCTGGTTTTCCGTCCACACGTAGAATCAACGTGGCGTTTAGAGTATTTGGCTGCTATACATTTCCATATAAGCCACTTCATTAGACTTGCATTTGTGATAGCAACATTTTGTTTTAGTTTAACGGCACGCACAGCTGCGGTAGAAGCGGAAACTGAAAAGCTGCAACGCTGCCAGAGAACTCCGAACGAAGAAGGGAACTTAAACGAGATATATTAAAAAAACATGCCAATGTAAGAAACCTGTTTTTCTCAAAATGCTAAAGGTCCTAACTCACTTTATGTGAGTGGGGTTCATTTTTTTTTTACAGAAAAAAAACAGCTTCTTTAAATTATCACGGTTATAACAATTATAATACATTTCTTTAAATTAAGGGCTTAAATTATTATCGTGAAAGCGACCCGATGCCAAAACAGTCGGTGTATCTTGACTTTGTCAACGTACGTGACTAACCCTGTATAATAACGCTCACGCAACGCTGCTGAAATGAATGAATACGCGGTTAATTTCTCTCCCTCGCCTTTGTCTTTCATTCCGGCGAAGGGGACGGGGAGGGCAGAGGTCACCCCGAGTGGCACACGCACACAATCGTTACGAAAAAAACAAAACCGAGAGACGCGGAGAGGACGACAATTCATGTATACAAAGCGGGGAGAAAATAATCTGAAACATAGAATATATAACACAAAAAAGAAATTAGGATTCACACCATAAAAACAAACGACTCATTAAAACCCCACGTAGTAAGCACGTACTGCATACGCAAATGTACATATGTACAAAATTGAGAACGATGGACGTTGAAAAAAAAATGTACACCACAGGTTCGGGGTAGATGATATTGACCATGATATTGACCACTCCCCGTTTGCGTATTACGGGCTCAACTCTCCATGAGCGTTCGGCACTCCCCGTCCGCTGGTTCTCACCTGTAAATGTGAAGCCCACATCTAGACATGGAGGGATTTCAGTTGAGTTGTTTTTTAAATCCTTTATATTAAGTTCGCTTGCTTGCTTGCGTGCTTGCGTGTTTGCTTGCTTGCGACTGTGCAAATCTTTCGGTCGTTTTTTAACCCACTTCCCGTGATCCAATCGAGCTGACATTTTGCACACAGACTCGTTGTGCGTGACAATTAATTTTCGTGAAAAATTTTTTCCAAAATTTTACACTGTTTAGGGGAATTTTTAAAAAATATTTAATTACCAATTGCTTAATGGTGGCAGGTAATCATCAGACCCATAGGTGGAAGCCATCTCAAGCCAGAGGACGAGAGGACTCTAGCCGCCACGCATATAAAGGATTTATAGTGAAAAACTTTATTTTTACGGGTTATAATTATTACTTATCTAAGGCTAGAGTGACACACCGATGGAGCGGGTTTGTTTGGGGGCGGCTGGCCAGATTGAACGCCGTAAGAAGCGGTTGGTGGGTGGAGAAAAATATTTAAAAACCTGGGAATTCGTTTTCAATTAGTTTTTTTGGGGGGAGCGGGGAGGGCATATTTAAAGTGGTACGTTTGTAAAATACGCAAAGTGGTAAACGTTACAAGCAAGTTGAACCGAACTTTAAAAAAAAATACCGTATACGCTTTTGAGAACACACACTACATTCGGTATATATATATTATACGTGTGTGTGTTCACGCACAGGGGTCTTGTGACAGTTTTGGTAAACTTTAACAACACAAAAAAGCGTTGAGTGCGCCACAACCTCAGGGGGGGGGGGGGGGGTGGGAACGTGAACAGCAACACCACCACCACCACCCACCGCCATCATCATCATCTGCCGCCGCTACGACGTGGGAGAAACTCGACTCTCCGATCGCGGTGGCCGTCAAATAAAAACGTTACCACCACCCGCGCGTTCGTGTGTTGTTGTGTTATGTGTACCCATCCCACATGAGACCTATACTTGCAGCTGTTGTGGCAGGACCTGCTTGTCCCGCATAGGCCTCTTCAGCCACCAGCGTGCCTGCAGAAGACGTGGATGTCCTTCCTAGATCTTCGTTCGCGAAGCCAAGCCATAATGTTGTTTTATGTGTTGTGTTGTGTCGTGTGTTGTGTTGTTGTGTTATGTGTTGTGTTATGTGTTGTGTTGTTGTGTGTGGGAACGGCACACGGTCAGAGGAGCCGAGCATTGACAACGGCCGGTTGGGGGCTGGAGTGTTCCCCGGAGTTACCTGGGGGGGCAAAAAATAAAAACGGTGCACGCGAGTGCCGCCACTGACTTGCAAACGCATTTTGACAAAACGCACCAATGCATCCCCCATCACCCCACACCGCCCCCCGTTCCAACGTTCGCCGGATCGGTGAATCGGTGTATCCGCGTGCGAATACCACACACGCGGCGGCTCCCTCCGCTCTTGCCACCCCCCTGCCCCTTCTTTGAGACAACCCCGGCTATGAACCACAACCTTCGATATCCACGGTCGGCTACATACGGTGCGAAAGAAGTTCAACGGACGTCAACCCGTACACCACCGCGAAATATTTGAGTGTTTTTTTTTAAAATCATTTATATTAAGTTCGCTTGCTTGCTTACGACCGTGCAAATCTTTCAGTCGTTTTTTAACCCACTTCCCGTGATCCAATGGAGCTGACATTTTCCACACAGACTCGTTGTGCGTGACAATTAATGTTCGTGAAAATTTTTTTTCCAAAATTGTACACTTTTTAGGACAAAAATATTATATTTAATTACCAATTGCTTAATGGTGCAATTCAATCATCTGACCCATAGGTGGCAGCCATCTCAAGCCAGAGGACTCTAGCCGCCACGCATATAAAGGATTTATAGTGAAAAACTTTGTTTTTACGGGTTATACTTGTGCACGACCGGCTACGGCTAACATCAGCGCCTGAACGGGTCGTGGATGGGGATGTGTTCGCGACGACTGTATCGAATGAGGTTTATTATTTCGGTAACTTTCCGGTCCACTACCCTGCCGTGGTTGTAAATTCGTTGCGGTCAGCGGCACCACGGCGCTTGCGATGACGCGGAAGGTCGCGGGCTCGATTCGATCTCCCGGCACGGCAGTCGAAACTACGCTCCGAGAGAAATGTCAACCGCCGATGCCCACAATCGATCGGCGGTTCGCGTGCGGTCGGGTTAAGTGCGGGTACTGGCGCCGCATCCGAAACATCGAACCCACGTATGACACCTCGAGCCGGGCTCTCCGAAGATTTCTCGAGCGGAGGGCCCCCCCCCCTCAACCAGCAGTGGATTGTGCAAAGATATTTCAGGGATTGCGCCTTCATCATTCATTACCCGCAGTCCAGAGAGAGCAGTCAAGTAGCAGCCAATCACAGTTCGCACGTCACTGGCGTCTTTTAAACCTTCATAACTCTGTTTACAGATCGCGCCTTACCACATTTTTTTTAATAAAAAAAACAAATTTATGCTCTGGCGGTTTCAAAAACCCAATAGCAACTAAACAAAAATGTACCGTACCAATGCATTGAACGAACGCACGCACGCAAATAAAGAATTACGTAGTGTTTTTGTTTAAATTATTCGAAGCTGTAAGATTAAAATCATTTACAAAAGCAGTCCACTTTTGAAAACCCCCCAAAAAATGCACAATAGTTAAAAAAGTTTAGTTTTGTTAAATGAGGTCAAAATGGTAATATATTGTATTATAAGTATATTCCATATAGATATGTGTGTGTGTGCTGTGTAATATTGGCTCAATATGGAGTGCAGGTGGTGCATCTGCCATTCATCTCAGTCAAGTCAACCCATGCCATCACCCGGGTCTGTCCCGTGGCCTCCTCCTGCACCTAGCCTGGCACAGGAGTCAACCCATGGCACCCGGGGCAGTCCCGTGACCTCCTCCTGCACCTAGCCTGGCACAGGAGTCAACCCATGGCACCCGGGGCAGTCCCGTGACCTTCTCCTGCACCTAACCTGGCACAGCAGTCAACCCATGGCACCACCCGGGTCTGTCCCATGACCTCCTCCTGCACCTAGCCTGGCACAGCTGTCAACCCATGGCACCCGGGTCAGTCCCGTGACCTCCTCCTGCACCTAGCCTGGCACAGCAGTCAACCCATGGCACCACCCGGGTCTGTCCCATGACCTCCTCCTGCACCTAGCCTGGCACAGGAGTCAACCCATGGCACCAGGGTCTGTACTATGACCTCCTCCTGCACCTAGCCTGGCACAGGAGTCAACCCATGGCACCAGGGTCTGTGCTATGACCTCCTCCTGCACCTAGCCTGGCACAGGAGTCAACCCATGGCACCCGGGGAAGTCCCGTGACCTCCTCCTGCACCTAGCTTGGCACAGCAGTCAACCCATGGTACCACCTGGGTCTGTCCTATGATCTCCTCCTGCACTTAGCCTGGCACAGCAGTCAACCCATGGCACCCGGGTCAGTCCCATGACCTCCTCCTGCACCTAGCCTGGCACAGGAGTCAACCCATGGCACCCGGGTCAGTCCCATGACCTCCTATCAGCGAACCTTTGACACTTCATGCGACGGGCAGCCGCAATATGCACCTAGCCTGGCGCAAGCGCCGTGGGGTGGTCGCCGCCCCCTAGTGGCGAACGGCGGGTTTGACGTGAAACGTTCGGCTACACATTTCAGACGCGTGCGATGGTGGCTGTTTTTTTGTTTGTTTCAGTTCTACCAAAATATCGGACACTATCTCTCTGTACAAAAGAAACATCAAGTAGGTGGCAGCTGGCCACGTGATCAATGCCTCCCCCACAGTCGTACGACGGGCACACGTCGTCCGTGAAATGTTCTCGGTTATGACAAAATCAACAAGGGGAAAGACACGCGATGGGCAATTACAAAAATAACAAAACACAATTGACATTCTCACCCTTCCACTTTGCCCTCCGCCCCCCCGCCCCAAAAAAAAAACAACTCGAAACCTCTTCAATACGACGCTGGGCCAGACTGCAGAGAGAATATACAATATTTCTCTTCTTAAACGGCGCGCACAAGAGCCGCTTGAGCACGGACGCATCTTCACAAGGTTTACGATGCACTCCTGGCCGTCGCCGATCGAGTTAACACACCTCAACATTTGAATTGTTTTGTACGCATGGCCCCCTGTAAAATCGGCTTTGTTTATCGCAAAGGCTTTAAAAAAAAAAACGCCATCGCAATCGGGGCGATGCAGCGACCCGCCGTGACCACGTAAAAAAAAATGGGCCTCACATACTTTCGTAATTAATCGACCGGCTTGATGACGACGACGACATCCACATCAAGCCCAAAATCATGAGCCAGAAGCTCCGCGCCGATTTCGCACACGTTCCGCGGTGGAACTCGGCGGCCAAAGCAGCAACGGGTGCGCGCGGTCGTACGTGCATGCCGGCGACTCTGAGATGGTGGTGCCAATTCCACGTCACCATGGCGCGCGGGGGGGCCCAGTCTGTCCGTAACACGACTGCTGGCTTCCCACTCGTTTTAGACGGCGGAGGGATGGACGGGTTGGGGCTGCATCGACCCCCGACGACCAGGATTTGAACTTGTGACCTTCCGAGTAGCGAGCGGATCGCGCTCTAAAGCCGCAGCGTTGCAGTGCTCTTCATTGATTTGGGGGAGGTTGTCATTTTCGTCGCACGTCGCGAGACGCAACGAACTCTGCTGACCTGCAACCCCCACGCCAACCAAATGACGAGAGAGAGGTGAGTGGGTGGGTGAGCGACTGGGTGAGTGAGTGGGTGTGTGAGTGGGTGAGTGGGTGGATGAGTGTGTGGGTGAGTGTATGAGTGGGTGGTGTGTGAGTGGGTGAGTGGATGGATGTGTGGGTAAGTGTGTGAGTGGGTGGATGAGTGAATGAGTGAGTGGGTGGATGAGTGTGTGGGTGAGTGTGTGAGTGGGTGGATGAGTGAGTGAGTGGGTGTGTGAGTGTCATTTGTGGCTGGGTCGCTTTCGAACGGTAAGTGAATACACCTCGGTGGTTTCTGTCTGGTAGGACGGGGATGGTTTACTCCTATTTGTATGTGCTTGATAGATTTGTTCACCTTTCCTAGACTTTGCGCTCCTATCGTGTCTTCGTACTGCGTCTTGCTGTTGTGACGTTCTTATCCGACTGGACGCATGTGATAAAATGCTTCACATCTCATCGGATTCCTCCGGCCTACAAAAACATTCTGATTCTCGACGAACAGGGGCCGCCGCGACCGCCCCAATCTGTCCGTTCCGTCGCCCGCGACCACGGCTGGAGGCCACGGGTTGCCCTCGGTCGGCAATCGACGGTTCGACGCGGTGGCCGCGCGTCCACGGGACGGACATCGACGGAGGTGGAAACGGCAGAGAGTTATCCCGGGACTTCGACCAAACCGAGGGCGCTTGGCAGTGAAAACGATCTCCCCCTCCTTCCGTGGGAACTTCATCGCCGCTTTTGTTTCGTCCGTTCCTAACAGTACTTCCCAGATAGTTTTGTTTTCCTTTTAAGGTTATATATATTTTTTTGCTTTGGGAATGGCTTAATGTACTAAAAAAACGTGCAAAACGATAGACGAAATGAAACCATACGCGGGGGTAGGGGGGGGGGGGGGCTTCACAAAAGTTTGTCCGCTTTTCCCTGGGGGGGGGGGGGGGGGGATGGCGGTAGGGCCCCCCCCCCCCCCCTCAACTTACGAAATATCGCCCCGGTTCGTAAACGGGGGAAAAGCGTGAACCTTCCATTCTCCTCGACGACGCGCACGGGCGAGAAAGCGACATTAATGGGAACCCCCACCCCACCGCCTCCCCCCCCCCCCTCCCTTTCTAAAAAAGACCCCAAAAAACCGGTGCCGGTTTTCAAAATGCCGAACAACATCCACCGTCAACCCAAACCCAGCCTCGTCCATTTTCCGGCGAGGATTTTCCTCGTTTTTTTTTTCTTCTTCGCCAATTTTAAAAAAGGTTTCCCACGCGACGCGGGCGTCTTTCAAGGTTTACGGTCGCGCCAGGTCAATTCCGAGTTCGGTGGACGCGAAAAGCCGCGCGAGATCGCGCTCGCCATTACACACACACACACACAAAGTGCTCGTCACAAATGAACCACAATATAACAACACCCTTGCCGATCTCGTCAAGGGGCATAAACCATCATCACGCGAACGTCGGTCACCCGCGCAGCGGCGGCTTTTGGCTCGCCATCGAAACAACGGACGGTCACACCGCCGTCGCGCGCTTTCAGATGCGCTTCTGCGGCCGTCTGGAATGCTGTTTCCTTCTGATATTAGGAAGCCGCCGGAGCATCTTCTCGATTGAAAACTCATTTCTTTTGAACTGCTTGTTTGTTGTGTTCAGTTTGTCGTCCTTCCCCCGCACCTCCGATTGGCCACGGTTGGCTAAGGTACGGTGCAAAAGAAGTTCAACGTACGTACGGACATATGTAGGTGGGCGGGCAGGCGTGAGGAACACGGAATCTGTGCATTCTTTTTTCTTGAAGCGTGAAAGTCTACACGACTTGGCGAGCCACCCTCCCCCCCCCCCCCGCGGTTTTTTGTCTCCATTTTTTTTATTCGCCCCCCCCCCCACTCCTCTCCCACCGTGGAACCGTTGCCGTGGCGACGATCACAGCGCAGTCCCCGCAAGATGGTCGCCAGAAAAAAAATTATGAAAACAAACGTACAGCAAGTAATAACCAAGTCACGTGATCGTACGGGCGCGGCCGCGATTGGCTGGCACCTGGGCGACACGTTCACGAGCCAAGCGACGGGGCCACGTTACGATCGTCACGGGAAAAAGGGTGGGAGGGGGTGGGGGAGGGAAACGAACAAGATTCGCCGCCCGCTTTCGCGAGCTTTTCGTTTCGTCCGACGATTTTGCAAGAGCGCGTCGAAGGTAAACAAACAAAAAAAAAGATGAACTACTCCCGAGTCTGCCGGCGTCAGGGGGACGCGCTGAAGCGTTACAAGGAAACCCGCGTTAAATTAGGAGCTGAAGGAAGACGCAATGGGGGGAAAAAAAGAGCAACTTCGCTTCAATTTCGTAGACAAGCAAACACCTCCGTGGGCCGCGTCTCCCCCCCCCCCCCCCGCCCGTCGACAGTTCCGCGCAAACTCCGTCGTTCGCCGGAAAAGAAATATCAAAGGCAGGGGGGACACGGGTGACTTCAAGGTGCTCCTGCCGTGGTATCGCCCTCTGGTGGTCGAACCCCTGCAGTTCCCACCCACCCCCCCACCCACTCCACCCAACTCCGCTCGCGAGGTCACAGCAACGTGACCCCCATTCCCCCCCCCCCTTTTGGCGACGTCCCAACTCGCGCTTATGTTGGCGCCGTAGCGCGGTAAAGTCGGACGCCCGACCACAAGCTTCAGCTTTCACTTTTAAATCACCCATCAGCCCACGTATGGAGGAAAGACAGGGGTGGCATCTCCTCTAAGTGGGGAGGGGGGCTATTCAAAGCCCGCAGTCGTAACTGGCCGAGCGAACCCAGGCATTAAAATTTGCGCGGTTGCCATTTCCAGTTTACTTTAACCTCTTTTATATATATATTTGTGTAAAAATGTTTTTTCACGATTGCAGCTATTAATATTTACAGGAGGCCCTTTTTAGCCGCCGCATCGCCGAGGAGCGTTAAAAGCGTGCCGGCCAGACTCTGATTTAGTGTCGGTTTGTGTGTTTCTTTTGGTTGCGTCTTCCTTTAGCCCGCTCCCCCACCCAACCGCGCCTCCCCCCCCACCGCCCAATCCTCCCCCGCCACGACAACGCTTTCTCAAGTTGATAAGTTTACTAAACGGGGAGGGAGAGGGGGGGGCGGGGGGGGCAGGCGAGACAACAAATCCGTTAGGCTTCAGCGTGAAAATTCATCGAGACGCCGAGTGGTGTAGAACGGGGGGGGGGGGGGGGGGGGGCGGGTAGGGGGGGGGTGATGGCTAGGATGGAGAATTAAATTCACAGCTTTTCCTTCGAAGGCACCCAGATGAATGGTCCCGACTGCTCTTCGATAATCTGCTTCCCCTGGCTGTAGATCTCTTCCAAGGTGTCGCCCTGAATGACCGCTGCGGCGGGAGAGGAGGGGGAGGAAAGAGGAGAAAAAAAACATCATCAGAATCTTTCTTTTTTGTTGCAACAGGAAGCAAGGAATCCGACGAGCCACTAGGCTCTTTTTCACCACGGGACGTTCAGTTCGGGGCGGGCCAACGAGTAAATAACAGCAAACAATGGTTCTCATCTTCCGGAAAGATGGTCCCCGCAAGAGGGAGATTCGCGGATAGCCAAAGTCGCGGACAGCGAGTTCGCGAACAACGAGGGAATACGGTACACGTTTGTCCATCTGTTACGGCGGGTTTTTGACCAATCTTCACAAAGTTAACACAGAACGTACTTTGGTGCAAGTCGGTGCGAGGTCTGGGCCTGGTTCAGATGTAGCTCGCCACGGATGTTAGCCGTGACTGAGAATTGAACTTGGGTTGCTGGGTTCCTAGTGCAGCCCACGAACTCAAAGGGAATTGAGGGGTCGGTTGGGAGACCGTTAATGGGGAGCCAACAGTGGCTAGGAGATGTTAACTCCCTCGCCTGGTATACAGGAGGTCGTGGGTTCCATCCCAACCCTGACGCCTGTATATTAGGAGTTTGCGTGTCTCTCTCTCTCCCCGTGGTCGCGTGGATTTTCCTCCAGGTCCTCCGGTTTTTCCCTCCACATTTAGAATCCACATGATGCATTTAGAGTATATGATGATGATGATAGGCTCACTTCGTTGAAAACTATCATTTGTGAAAGCCAGGTCGCTTCTGACAAAAAGATCTGTATAGCTCAGCGAGCAGATCCTGGTAAAAAAAAACAATAATATTAACTGCCGCACCATCCCGTAATACATCCAGGCCCCACGTGGTCAATCCAGGAGGTGGAGGAATCGTGCATGACACCCCGGGGGCCACATTTAATCACGGGCGGCTGACAGGTTTTCAACTCGGGAATCTCAGCGGTGCCAGGCTCAGATCTACGATTAAGCTGCAATCTCTCAAGCGTAAATGAGAGTTTGCAATAAATAACAAGCACAACAGTTTTGATTCAAAGCTTTCGTGACTGCAGGGATTCATGTTCTTGGTTTTTTCGGTAAAGTCACGTAGAAGGGAAGAAATAAAATGATAAAAATATAAAACAATAAAAATTCTCACGACGTTTCGACTGCAACACAAGCAATCATCATAAGGTGATGAGAATTTTAATTGTTTTATATTTTTATTATTTTATTATTTCCCTTCTACGTGCAACACAAGCAATCATCACCTGATGATGATTGCTTGTGTTGCAGTCGAAAGGTCGTGAGAATTTTTATTGTTTTATATTTTTATTTTTTATTATTTCCCTTCTACGTGACTTTACCGAAAGAACCAAGAATAAGCACAACAATAATAATATTACGAACAATATTGGTGCTAAGAAACTCTTCTGCCGGCCGTTCAATGACAGCACACGCTGGGGCGGATGAAACTGGCTTACGACGTCGACAGCAACAACTGAAACACATTTCGAATAGAAAAAACCCAACGCCGTGTGTGTACGTATATAAATGTATATATTTAAACATGAAAGACCAATCCCGCTGTAGAAGTACACTAATAGCAATAATACAAAACATCAATTTGCATTTAACTGTCGAGGCTTCCAGTAAGATAATAATTCATCATATTTTTTACTGGAAAATGATGTTCCAATGGTGCTCCCAGTAAGCTTTCGCATCCAGTATAGGTCAGACATTTCCTGGTCTATAAAGCTCTGCATGGTCTTGGATCAATGTGCCTGCGGGCCTGACTGATCTTCCATACGACTGGGGTTGATATCTCGACTCTCTGCAGGACAGGACCTACCACTCTCCCCTCCCAGCCTTCTCAAGCATTGCCCCAAGAGTCAATATTTTCTCATGGCTTTTGCTTAAACATTATTTTCACTGCCTTTGCATTTTATTTGATTGTAGAATGTTTCGATATCCCCCCCCCCCCTCCCCGCATTGAAAACAAGAAAAAGGCCGCTAAAAAATATGATAAAATGTTGCATAACCTCATCCACGTGATCAATCGTGTCTTTATTTTTTCGTGAATATTTGTCTTGGAGGGCACTGGACATTTATAGCCAAGAGGGGCCCTCGTACGATCATCGGCTTTTCATGATCGCGAAACAAAAATCTCAAAGCTCTTCACTGGGGTTCAATTGATTATTCATGCAATCGCGCATCGGGCTTAACCACTAAAATTCCCGGCGCTTTCATTTCGTTCAAATAAATTGTCGGCATTAGTCCGCTTTGAAATGCATTTAAACTCACATTCGCTAATTCTCAATAGCCCCTTCACCACGACGAATATTCCGTCTATTGTTCGTCGTTGTCGGCGTGCACTCGCTAATTTGCCTACTCGCAAACATCGCTCGCTGGCAGGATGGCACTAAATGTGCCCATCAGTAAACTCACTCCCTCGTTTAAAAGCTTCGTGACTGCAGGGTTCATCTTCTTGGTTTCTTTCGGTAAAGTCACGTAGAATGGAAATAATAAAATAATAAAAATAAACATAATAAAATAATTCTCACGACGTTTCGGCCACAACGCAAGCAGCCGTCCTCAGGTGAAGAACAGGTCTGTCAGGAAGACAGCGTCTGAAGTGCATTTAAACTCAGACCTGTTCTCACCTGAGCACGGCTGCTTGCGTTGTGGCCGAAACGTCGGGAGAATTCTTTTATTATGTTTTATTTGTATTATTTTATTATTTCCATTCTACGGTGACTTTACCGAAAGAACCAAGAAGATCACTCCCTCGTGTTTTCGCAAAGGCCCTCAACGTCTCCCCCTTCGGTCTATTCCCCTGAGGTCCGTCATTTCATCGCAGCTGGCACAGCCAGCTGTTGACCAATTTTCCCATTTCACACGAATGTTGCGAGAAACCCCTTTTCGATCTATTTGTCGGCTTATCTGTTTCCCTTTTTTTTTTGACGCGCTACGAAGCACGGCGGGGGGGGGGGGCCACATTGCTCAAAGTGTCCAATTATTATGATTTTCCATTTAAGGCCAACGCAGTTGACATTGACGAATGCGTTGAGTTTTGTTGTTGGGATTCTGCCAGTCTGTTGTTAATTTTGCCTGTGCACCACTACCAT
This sequence comes from Lethenteron reissneri, assembly GCF_015708825.2. Lineage (NCBI taxonomy): Eukaryota > Metazoa > Chordata > Hyperoartia > Petromyzontiformes > Petromyzontidae > Lethenteron > Lethenteron reissneri. The sequence goes on from NC_083835.1 coordinate 6,143,699, forward strand.
GTGTGTTTTTTCCTGTACGCCGAGCCGCAACGAACAACACCGACCCACACCTCTCGCCAACCCCCCAAACTGGCAACAACGCCGGCACCTCCTGCCCTGGTGACACTTGAGGCCCCTTCCTTGAGATCCGATTGGCCGCCCCACGCAGTGACCCTGTTGTCACGTGTGTGACAAAGGTCACGTGTGTGACAAACACACGCATGACCTTTCCCTGTCCCCTGCGCTTAGTTCCCGGTCCACTGGGGCGTAGCAGCGGCGAGATGTTCACTACCTGTCGCCTGGTATGCACGAGGTCGTGGATTCCATCCCGATCCTGACCCCGACGCCTTGCTGTAACACATTTGGAGTTTGCGCGTCTCTCTCTCCTCGTGGTCGCGTGGGTCAGCCCGGTTATTTCGTCAACATTGTAGAATCGAGTACGTGCGTTGGAGTATGTGTTGCTATAAACATTTAGCAGGTAAGGCCCACCGAGCTATGAAATAAAAAAAAAGAAGCGTCTTTTTTAGAAGTGACACTGGCTATTCACAAATTAAATTCTCAACGAAGTCGCGTGGAGATTTATAGGCAGACAAATACTCTAAAAGCGTTAAAGTCGATTCTAATGTAAAGGGGAAAAAACCGTAGGACCCGGAGAAAAATCCACAGCAACCACAGGGGTGAGAGAGAGAGAGACACGCCAACTCCAAATATACAGCAGGCGTCAAGGTCGGGAATGGAACCCAGCGATCTCCTCTATACCAGGCGAGGTAGTTAACACTCCTTAGCCACCGTGATCATGAGGAGCAGAAGACACGCAAACTCCAAAATACAGCAGGCGTCAGGGCTTGGGATCGAAGCCCACGATCTCCTCTATACCAGGCGAGGTAGTTTACATCTCCTAGCCACCGTGACATGATGAGAGAGAAACACGCAAACTCCAAGGTATACAGCAGCAGGCGTCGGGGTCGGGGTCGAACCCACAATCTGCTGTACACCAGGCGAGGTAGTTAACATCTCCTAGCCACCGTGTTGATGATGATGAGGAAAGAGAGACACGCAAAACGCCAATATACAGCAGTGTCAGGGTTGGGATCGAAACCCACGCATCGTACCTCCTATACCAGGCGAGGTAGTTAAACATCTCCTAGCCACCGGATGATGATGATGATAGAGAGACACGCAAACTCCAAATATACAGCAGCAGGCGTTAGGGTTAGGATCGAACCCACGATCTCCTCTATACCAGGCGAGGTAGTTAACATCTCATAGCCACCGTGGGGCGCCCCTGAAACGCGTTCAAGAACTGCCGATTCGCCGAGCGTGGCTGATGAGAATGCCGACCCACCTGTGAAAAACTCCCCAAACTCCTGCTCAAGCTTCAGTGCTCGGTCGTACATTTTCTTCGCTTGCTCGTCCGTCAGCCTCTTGTTCATTTCACTGTTGGAACAACAACAACAATGTCGTCATCCTCTTGTTTCTTTCGGTAAAGTCACGTAGAAGGGAAATAATAAAATAATAAAAATAAAACATAATAAAATACAATTCTCACGACGTTTCGGCCACAACGCAAGCAGCCGTCCTCAGGTGAAGAACAGGTCTGTCGATAAGACAGAGTCTGAATGACACGTCCTAGGCTTGGAGCGTCTATTTAAGCTGGGAGGGAGGAGGAAGAGCGCCTTGACAAAATAATTTGCATATCAAGAGGAATGTTAGCATATTTATGGGAAATGCAGATATGCGACTAGTACTACTTGTGAAATGCGTAGGAGGTTTGGCGGGGGGTTTAAAGTCATGTTTTGCCCGTGCATTATGCAGGACCAGCAGCATCAAAGGGAGAGGATAAGGGAAAGCATTAAATCGAAATTTAAAAACAACAACAATTTCGTCATCCGGCTGGAAGCGAACATAATAACGAAACCC
>NC_083835.1:6146097-6220913 GCF_015708825.2 Lethenteron reissneri
GTCACCTTTACGTTGTGGCTAGCTTGTTGTGTAGTTGCTAGCTAGCTGATGTGAGTGACAAGAAGTTGACGTGCTAAATTTGAGCATGAAAATTTGAATATCAAAAATAATAAGGAATTATCTTGTAAATGTGCTCCTATTGTCCTCATGTGATTAGAGACCTGATGACCTTGCATCTGACACATGGACCTTTTTTCTGCCTCAGGTTTTTGCTTATGGAATGGAAGTGTAAGATTTGCAAGTCTTTGTCTGCCACAAAAGGAGATCTACTAAAGCATTACAGACTACAACACGCAACATTTGGTCGTGGGCAATCCCAGCCATGCCTATATGACAGTTGCCCTTGCACATTTAAAACGCAGAGTGCCCATCGCACACATTTGTCCAGACACCATTCATCTGAAGAAAGTCTACGGTCAGGAAACATCTCTGCTTTTAAGTGTTTAGTTTGGAATGCTTGTTGTTCTATAGAGAATGACTACTTTCAGCTTATTGGAAATCATCTGAAGAGCCACGAAACCGTCTTTTGTGTATTTGAAGGATGCAACTTTCAGACAAATATATACAATACATTTCTAAAACACAAAAGCAGAAGACACAACTCCTATTCTTTGAGTGACGGCTGCTTGCGTTGTGGCCGAAACGTCGTGAGAATTATTTTCTTGTTTTATTTTTATTATTTTATTACTTCCCTTCTACGTGACTTTGCCGAAAGAACCAAGAAGATGAATCCCTGCAGTCACGAAAGCTTAAAATCAAAATATAATAATATTATATTATGATACCATATTATTTTATTATTTTATTACTTTATTATATTATTTTAGCATATTATTGTATTATGTTTAATTTTTATGACTTTATTATCTCCCTTCTACGTGACTTTACCGAAAGAAACAAGAAGATGAATCCCTGCAGTAATAAAATATTATTGTATTATGTTATATTTTTATTATTTTATTATTCCATTCTACGCGACTTTACCGAAAGAACCAAGAATATTAATCCCTGCAGTCACGAAAGCTTTAAATCGAAACTTGCTCAGCTTCCCACACAAAGTGTTATCCCGGAGTGATGATGGAGCGAATCAACCTTCCCCCCCCCCACCACCACCAGCACATCTCATCGGAGTTGAACTCGAACGCTGCTGATTGCGAGCCACTCGATCAGCCCCTGAACGGTCTGGCCGGTTATTATTTACACGGCGTGATGACACCGTGGATCAAATGGCCTTGTGTTATTTTTTATCTCTCTCACTCTCTCACTCGCTCTCTCTCCTCCCGCCTCCCCTTCCCCCCCCCCCTTTTTTAATTCTCAAATCTATTGTGCACTCATTCGCAATTATCATTAACAAAAATCTCATTATGCGCATGACTAATCGGTGGCCTAGGTGCTCATTAAAGGAATTCTCGCAGGAATTGACCGGTGACGAGTCACCTGGCACGTGACATTGTGCCATCGGTGCTAAGTCTCGTGTGTAGAAAGTGTCAAATCGTGCGTCATACACACACACATATATGAAGAAACAAAAAAAAATTAACCCGTAAAAACAAAGTTTTTCACTATAAATCCTTTATATGCGTGGCATCGGTTTTATTTTATTATTCATTTCTGTTTTTCTTGAGTAAGAGTTTCATTTTTATCACATTGGTATTTTAAATTAAACATGAATTTATTTTTTTCTTAAAAAGTGGAAAATTTTGGATTTTTTTTTCTCACAAAAATCAATTGTCACGCACAACGAGTCTGTGTGCAAAATGTCAGCTCGATTGGATCACGGGAAGTGGGTTAAAAAACGACCGAAATATTTGCACGGTCGTAAGCGCGCAAGCAAGCAAGCAAGTGAACTTAATATAAAGGATTTAAAAAAAAACTGATTGCATGTCACGCCTCGCTAATTGACATTGAATTCCTGACGTTTGGCTGCTGGCTTGTATCACCCGCCCCACGGCGTCTCTTCTCGACCCACAAAGAAGACGTCCTGATCTTTCACAGCCCCCAAGCGGTTTTTGTTGTGTGGAAATTCCACATTCCCATGGCGGAGGCCAGTCTATCCGAAGGACGATCACCATTGACTTGCCCACTCTCCTGTACTGAGTGTGCACTCCTGTGCACACAAATGTAACGACTCCAGGAGATTCATCTTCTTGGTTCTTTCGGTAAAGTCACGTAGAATGGAAATAATAAAACAATTAAAATAAAACATAATAAAATAATTCTCACGACGTTTCGGCCACAACGCAAGCAGCCGCCCTAAGGTGGAGAGCAGGTCTGTCGAGTAGACAGAGTCTGAATTCAGACTACTCGACAGACCTGCTCTCCACCTGAGGACGGCTGCTTGCGTTGTGGCCTAAACGTCGTGAGAATAATTTATTATGTTTTATTTTATTATTTTATTATTTCCATTCTACGTGACTTTACCGAAAGAACCAAGAAGATGAATCCCTGCAGTCACGAAAGCTTTAAATCGAGACTCCAGGAGACACTGGCTTTTGATGATTCTTTATCGAAGACGCGTTCGCTTGACAGGCGAAGACCCCGACTCCATCAGCAGCCCCGAGTCTCTCCTATCGACCCCTTTTATCCCCCAGCGTGGCCATCTTCCTTGACCCTTGGACACGCCCCTTCTCTCGAACCCTCTCGCTGGCTCTCGATCTTTGATCCGCACTATCACCTTCTATCACTTGGCCACAGCCCCCCTGTTCTCGATTCTTCTCGTAGACCCCCAGACCGTTCACCCTGTCTGTCCCTTAACCATAAGTCGCAAACGGGTTTTGATTCCTTACCCGTACCCGTACCCGGCCGCACCAGGGTCGCAAACGGGTACCCGTACCCGTACTCTACCCGATACCCGGCTACCCGTACCCGGCCGGGTATCGGGCAGGGTACGGGTACCCGATTGCGACCTCTGGGATAAAGCCATGTTGCAGGCGCGGGTGGGTTGATTCTAGGAACTTGAATTGTGAGAAGAGACAAGACGTTGGGAAATGAGTGACAAACGGTTACTCACCGGTGACTCACGGTCTACCCGTACCCGTACCCTGCTGGGTACGGGTAGCCGGGTATCGGGTAGGGTACGGGTATCGGGTACCCGATTGCGACCTCTGCCCTTAACCCGTCATTACCCCCTGTGGCCCCCTAGTCTCTTCCCATGATAATTCCCCGGTCATTATCCCCTCAACCAAAGGTCAAACCCGACGTAACATCGACTCCCCCATACAATTTTAAATAGTCTAAAGCCCTTTGTCAATTCACTGCTGCATGAAGACATGCCTCCTGCCGTGTCTGCCATGGGGGTTATTTGACCACTCTGGTCAGTTAGTTTTGGGTACCCAAGATTACCGGCACAGATACCACACGCCACTGATGTTAGCCGTGGCCATGAATCAGACTCAGGTTGCCGGGGTTCATAGCGCAGTGGGCTAACCACTGCGCCACCGCTCCACACCAATATCATTTAGGTTGAAAGCTCAGTTCTTTAGAACTGTTTTTGTGCGTTTAGTTTCCCCCCCTCCACACATCCGATGAGCACGGTTGACTATGTACATTGCGAAAAAAGTTCAAAGTACTGTACATACATAGACTCACACCGAGACCCAGACTCACACAAAGACCCATAGACTCACGCAGAGACCCGGACTCACACAAAGACCCATAGACTCACGCAGAAACCCATAGACTCACACAGAGACACACAGACTCACACAGAGATGCATAGACTCACACAGTGACCCATAGACTCATACAGAGACCATAGACTCACACAGAGACCCATAGACTCACACAGAGACCCATAGACTCACACAGACACCCATAGACTCACACAGAGACCTATAGACTCACACAGAGACCCATAGACTCACAGAGAGACCCAGACTCACGCAGAGACCCATAGACTCACACAGAGACCCATATACTCACACAGAGACCCATAGACTCACACAGAGACCTATAGACTCACGCAGAAACCCATAGACTCACAGAGAGACCCATAGACTCACACAGAGACCCATAGACTCACACAGAGACCCACAGACTCACACAGAGACCCATAGACGCACACAGAGACCCATAGACTCACACAGAGACACACAGACTCACACAGAGACCCATATACTCACACAGTGACCCATTGACTCACACAAAAACCCATAGACTCACACAGAGACCCATAGACTCACGCAGAGTCCCACAGACTCACACAGAGACCCACAGACTCACACAGAGACCCACAGACTCACACAGAGACCCATAAACTCACGCGGAGACCCATAGACTCACACAGAGACACACAGACTCACACAGAGACCCATAGACTCAAACCGAGACCCATATCCACACAGAGACCCATAGAATCACACAGAGACCCATAGACTCACACAGAGACCCATAGACTCACACAGACACATATAGACTCACGCAGAGAACCACAGACTCACGCAGAGATCCATAGACTCACGCAGAGACCCACAGACTCACGCAGAGTCCCACAGACTCACACAGAGACCCATAGACTCACACAAAGACTCACAGACTCACACAGAGACCCACAGACTCACACCGAGGCCCACAGACTCACACAGAGACCCATAGACTCACACAGACACCTATAGACTCACACAGAGACCCATAGACTCACGCAGAGATCCATAGACTCACGCAGAGATCCACAGACTCACACCGAGACCCATAGACTCACACGGAGACCCATAGACTCACACAGAGACCCACAGACTCACACAGAGACCCATAGACTCACACAGAGACCCATAGACTCACACAGAGACCCACAGACTCACACAGAGACCCACAGACTCACACAGAGACCCATAGACTCACACAGAGACCCATAGACTCACACAGAGACACGTTGCGTCTCAACTCTATGCTCCCTGCCTTCGTGAACCCGTACAGGGCCAGCGTGGTAAGGGGCCGTCCATAAATGACGTCACGCACCTGGGGGGGTCAGACATTTGTGACGATGTGTGACGAGGGGGGGGGGGTGAGAAATGTGACATCACATAAAAATGCGCAACTTTAAATAAATATAGACACGTTCTACTTAATTAAATATACTTTGTAATAAATGTTTTCTCCTACAACATCAAAGTGCAACGCCACATTAAATACGCACTACAATGACAATAGTTTAAAGCGATTTGAAGCATTCTTTTTTTTGGGGGGGGGGGGGGGCAGAGCTTTGTGACGTCATATTTGAGGGGGGGGGGGTGACTTTTTGTGACGTCATGTGACGAAGGAAGGGGGGGGGTCAAAATCGTCCAAAATCGCGTGACGTCATTTATGGACGGCCCCTAATGGTTATCACACCGCCAGCCCAGCAATAGTTATAACAACACTAATAGTTATAACAACATCAGAGTGCAGCGCCACATTAAATACGCACTACAATGACAATAGTTTAAAGCGATTTGAAGCATGTTTTATTTTCAAAATGGAATTATAGTTTTTTGGGGGGGCGGGGGGGGGCAGAGCTTTGTGACGTCATATTTGAGTGGGGGGGGGGTTGACTTTTTGTGACGTCATATTTGAGTGGGGGGGGTTGACTTTTTGTGACGTCATGTGACGAAAGGGGGGGTTGACTTTTTGTGACGTCATATTTGAGTGGGGGGGGGGTTGACTTTTTGTGACGTCATATTTGAGTGGGGGGGGGGTTGACTTTTTGTGACGTCATATTTGAGTGGGGGGGGGGACTTTTTGTGACGTCATATTTGAGGGGGGGGGGTGACTTTTTGTGACGTCACGTGACGAAGGAGGGGGTGGGGTCAAAAATCGTCCAAAATCGCGTGACGTCATTTATGGACGTCCCCTTACCTCACATATCGCTGCGATAATTCTGTTGTATTTGCTCGTCGTAGTCGTCGTTATCGTGAGGTAAACAACAACAACTTTGCCGTAATTATTGTTATTATTATTATTGTTAATAATATTATTATTGTTAATAATAATAAAAACCCGTTCTTCAACTCAAAGCTGCGATGGCGGAAAAGGGAGACTTGGACCTCACCGGCGCTAAACTCAATCGCGGCCTGTGGCTTGTCAAGGTAACAGAAACCATCGCAGACACCACCACCAACACCACCAGCAGGCAGGCGTGGAGAAGGAGTGGGGGGCACGAGATATCCACTGCTGGATGGTGTTGGCCCCCCTTTGAACACGCACAAACATCATTAAGCCGCTGCGAGGCGAGCCCCGATGCGCTGTATCCCGTCTCCTGTCGGGCGCCTACAACTCGCAAATAACATCGAGTAGCAGCAGCAGCAATACTAATCGATTAACCCGCTGTGGAAATTCCACGTTCTTATGGACGGGGCTTTGTTCAGTCCACCGTGCGAAGAAGCGAAGTTTGTAGGCCGAGGCGGCGGCGGTGGTGGTTTGAGGCCTAAGTCAGGCTCGTGTCGGTTTTTATATTTTAATTTTAATTGTTTTAATAAACGAGGCGAGTCGAGAGATTTCGTTCTAAGTCTGCACGTTTGCTCGTCAGTTTTGATGTTTAAATGACGGTATTTTGTTTAAAGGCGTTTCTACGTAACGAATGTATGCGTTGTAGTACAGTGCGTACAGTAATGTATAATTAAGTAAAGATCGCGAATGGCATTGAGTCTCTTGTCTTAAGTACAAATTATATTGCATCTATGGTTAAAGTCTAATGCGTAAAACATTAATTCCACAGAGGGTTAAATATTGGATATTGCTTGCATGGATGACCACATTGCAAGACCGTGTGTGTTATAGGGGGGCTACGTTGTTAGCGACAAATTCCCATGTTGTTGTACTGCACTTCAATGCGCCTCATTCAGTGACCAGTGTGGGGAAGTATGGTCAACTGACCCCCGCCACCCGCACTGCGTGGGGGGCTGTCATCCAGCAGTGGATTGACACAAGAACAGGCCATGCACATAACAGCACACGCTATCTACAAATTTATCTCGTAGTGCGATACAATAACAATTGATTATGCGGCATAGATTATGAATTTAATTGAGCTTGAACATGGTTAATTAATGAAGTGTTATAATATTGATAAGGGGCCGTCCATAAATGACGTCACGTACCTAGGGAGGGGGGGGGGTCAGACGTTTGTGACGATGTGTGACGAGGGGGGGGGGAGAAATGTGACATAAAAATGCGAAATTTTAAATAAATGTAGAATCTAGATTTAAATATAGAATTGTATAACAACACTAATTGTTATAACAACACTCCTACAACATCAGAGTGCAGCGCCACATTAAATACGCACTACAATGACAATAGTTTAAAGCGTAATTGCCTTCACTGCCACGATTTGAAGCATGTTTTATTTTCAAAATGTATATATGGTTTTGGGGGGGGGGGGCAGAGCTTTGTGACGTCATATTTGAGGTGGGCGGGGTCTGACTTTTTGTGACGCCGTGTGACGAGGGGGGGGGGGTCAAAAGTCGTCCAAAATTGCGTGACGTCATTTATGGACGGCCCCTGATGGAAATATTTAGCTTTTACTCCTGATTGGTTAAACAGCTGAGCAGGGTTGATCCTGGTTAATGCTTGCATGGACCACCATTGCATAACCCATTGCTATAAGCTGCAGCGTGGCTTTGTTAGTATGCCTGTTTCATCACCAAGATACGCCTCACTGGAGGAGTCTCTGTGAACCTTTTGCAGGAGGGTCCTGCCAGTCTTTCATGGTGGTGGTGGGGGCGGGGGCGATGATTGCTATGCATAATCCCAGTTGAGCAATTCGGAGGTGATATTTCAGATGTGGCAAATTTGGACCATGATGCCAGCATACAATGGCCTACTCGTACGGTATTAATTGGGGCTGCCAATGAATTTGAACCGTGAACCTCTGCAGCAAGTGGCAGTGAAGGCAACGATGGCGTGGTCACGATGCAACAGCATATTCGTTGTTTTTGTGAGTTCAATGTAATACCATAGGCGCAAGTATCTTGGTCGGAATTTCTGTCTGGGAGTAATCATGTGCGTAGTGTGAAGGCTGTATTGCTTGCTAACTCTGGATATTTGTTTTGCAGGTTCCAAAATATCTGTCTCAACAGTGGGGCAAAGCCACTGAGCGTGGTGAAGTCGGAAAGCTGAAAATTTCAAAGTAAGAGTGATTGATATTAAGTCTCTAATCAACAACCCCGCTCTCTCATACAGGAATATGTGTTAATAATGTATAATTTTCTGCGGCATTGCTTATTATTATAATCATCATTATTTGCATTTCGTGTTCATTTTCTCTGGTACGGATGGTCCCAATCTTTTGTGGGTTACTTCCAATAACTCATTGGTTCTTTCGCTAAAGTCACGTATCAAGAGAAAATAATAAATTAAATACTAGCATACGACGTTTCGATTTTTTTACTTTCAATAATCCAAAAATAGTGGTTGACGGACCAAGATACATTTTTAGTTTGATCCCAAAGTATGACACTGCAGTTCTCTTCCAGCGAGATATCGCTTGGCAACAGGTGATGATGAATGCTACTTAATGTTCGTACGAGGACACGTTAAACTTTTCGCGTTTTCTGGTCTAACACCGTTTGAGACGAGGCTCAAAAGAAAGCTGTCTCTGGTGTGGACCAATCAGTTTCAAAGACAATGCATAAATTACCAGAGTATTGTTTTTTGTTTGCATTTGACTGCAAGTATTGTGGTTAATGTAAGTGAAGTACCCGTCGAGGACGCTTGACAACGGAGTTGAGGCACACGTATATTTATTTAACAAGTTGCCAGTACAGGACAGCCCTAGAGGGGGTAGCGGCCCCCTCACCCGTATAACTCAGGGAATACCCCTAGCTATCCATAGCCTATCCCCTGAGTCCTCCACTAAGAGCTAGGGGAGGCTGTCTGGCCCGACACTGGTAATCGGGCTCGGTACCCGGAGTCCCAGAGCACTGGCTCTGGTTCACGGGACCACGCCACTGGCTCGGGCCTGATCCCGTGGGGCCCTGATAAGGGCGGCGATCAGGGGGAGTCCAGGGCTCTAGCTACGACGTCTTCCGACTTCTTAGCTTAACTATAACATAACTGACTAAGCCCATATAACGACCCCTTTTTATACCCAACCCTCCTTGAGGGGTGGGGCCCCGGGGGATCGTAACGCCGAACCAGCCCCCCCCCAGGGTGTCTGGCTCGGACGTCGCAGAGGGCATCTCCCTGTGCACACACGTAGCCCCGCCCACTGTGTTTCTTTCCCATAGGCTGCCATGCATAACGGCCCTCTCTCCAACGTCCCTACATCACTCCCCCCCGCATAGCTCGCAGCCGTCCCGGCTGCAACAATTTCAACAAATGAATCTTTACCCCTTGACTCCCCCCGTGTGTGCCCCATTTTTTTTTCCATTTAACAGAACGAGAATTAAACAACAACACTAACAATGCCCCTAAAGGGAGAACAAACCGACGCGCCCCCCCCCCCGAATAAATACGAAATCCGTAGAGGCAAGATATGTACATTTCCCGGAACCCTCAGCGCACGCACAACACGCACACAAGACGCACACACACACACAGCCATAATACAACAACGCGCCAAGAGCGCCACACGAACGCAGCGTCCAGCAACAATAGCACACGAAAGTGTACCAGAAAACGCAAAAAAAATAAAAAAAATTTTCTTCTTATTTTCGTTTCGTTTTCACTTCTTGTTCGCGTTCCAGTGTTTTTATAAGAGTCTGCGCATTTTAGCGCGCGTCCTTGCCGCAGGCCCGTCACAAGGGCCAACCTCAGATGGCGGACCATTCGGTGGCCGCTGTCCCATCCGAGGCGAGTCCGCAATTGGAGTGGCGGGACCCTCGGCATCCCCCGTGAGGGATGTGCGCGAGCCCGTCATTCCGGGAGAACCTGGGGGCGGGGCAACCGGCAAGACGTCAGGTGAGATCAACAGAGGCGGACCCTCCGGGTCGGTCGACCCCTCACATGCTTGGCCCTGCGCGTGTGGAGCAGAGTCCCGCACCGCAACGAAGGGTTTTAGTCTAGAGGGGTGAACGAACCACCGGCGCCTCCCCCACTTGATACGAACGCACTGCGGTCGCAAAACCTCGACCACCTCGACGGGGCCCCGCCATGGCCGTACCAGTTTCGAGGAGGTCGCAAGCGGTACCTGGGGACAGTGCAGCCATGCCCTGTCCCCTGGCTTCCACTGCAGCACGTGCGCGCGCGCAAGTCTGAGGCGCTCATTCGCCTTTTGGCGCATGCGGGAATTGAGCATGGCAGCATCCCGCGCCTCAGTTAGCTTTTGAAGGTTAAATTTAACGTGCTCGTCCAATTTAATTTTACCTAGAGGCGCGGGGATCTGCAGCTGTGCCCGAACAGGTGGGTCATGTTCGCGACCATACATGAGAAAGAAGGGTGAAAATCCCGTGGCAGCATGGGGGGCCAATCGATATGCTGCCAGGACCCCTTGAATTTGCAAGTCCCAATTGGTCTGTGACTCCGAAACCAGGTGCGACAACATAGACGTGATGGTACGATGCAGACGCTCGACCATCCCGTCAGTTTGTGGGTGATAGGGAGAGGTACGAATCTTCTTTGTACCTAGGAGATCACAGACTTGTTTGAGGAGGTTCCCGGAAAAATTTTTACCCTGGTCGGTCAGCAGCCGCTCCGGAGCACCTTTGTCCATGACGTAGCCTTGGACAAAGGCGTCCACGATGGCTGCTGCCGACTGATTTGCCAGGGGCCAGGCCATAGGCCAGCGTGTGAAGTATTCGACCCCTGTTAGCAAATATCTATTGCCCCTAGGGGTGGCGGGAAACGGCCCCAGGATATCCAACGCTACGAGTTCGTTCACCCTGGAGACTGTGATGGACTGCAACGGCGGGTTCGACTCCCGAGCTGGTGGTTTGCGTTGCGCACACCGGGGGCATGCTGCCAGGAGATCCGTGACATCCCGTGTCATGCCCGGCCAAAAAAAAATCCAGCTGGAGCGAGGCGAGGGTCTTTTGGGTACCCAGGTGGAGGAGGCGCTCATGAGCAGCCCACACCACCTTACCCCGTAACCCCGCAGGAACTACCAGCCGGTGACGGTGGGATTTACCGTCCCAATGCATGAGCAAGCCCGCGTGTATTTCCCAATTGTCGGCATCACCCGTCCCACACCCCCTCTCCCTGGCGCGACGACGCAGCGCGAGGAGGGAGGCGTCCTCCATCTGGAGGCGTCCCCACTCAATCACAGGCAACCCAAGCAGGGAATCCCTTCCCTGTTTCCCGATCTCATCGGGGAGCGATGTGTCAACATCGGCGGCGGCCGCCAGGACTGGAACCGTCATGTCCCCAGCTGGCTTGCAACGCCCCGACCCCAGGAGGCATGCGCATTCGGAGGTGGTTGGCATGCGCGACAGAGCGTCCGCATTTGTGTGGCGAATGCCCTTACGATAGGTGGTGTCAAAATCGAAATCCTGGAGGACCTCCAGCCATCGGGACAATTGTCCCGATGGCTGTTGAACCTTCAGGGCGTACTGCAGTGCCGCATGATCCGTACGGACAGTGAAATGCTGACCGTACAGATATGGGCGGTACTGTTGGATGAAGAAAACAATTGCCAACAGTTCTCTACGGGTGACACAATATTTTTGCTCCGCTGGAGACAACACCCGACTGCCGTACGCAACCACCCGTTCCACGCCATCAACCACCTGGGAAAGCACGCCTCCGATACCTGTGTTGCTCGCGTCGGTGTCGAGCAAAAACGGCCTCGAAAAATCGGGGTAAGTCAAAGGAGGAGCCTTCACCAATGCATCCCGAAGGGAGCAGAAAGCTACTTCCTCCTCCCGACCCCAGTGGAACCGAACCCCTTTTGATGTCAAAGCATGTAGGGGTTTGGCAATTGTAGCAAAATTAGCGACGAACCGTCGGTAATATGAAGCGAAGCCAATAAAACTCCTCACCTCCCCCACCGAGGTCGGAATTGGCCAGGAGCTGACACACTGCGTTTTGGCGGGATCGGTAGCAATACCCGAGCGCCCCACGATGTGCCCCAAATAACGCACTGACTCGCGAAACAAATAGCATTTTTGGGGCTTAAATTTCAAATTAGCAGCCCGCATCCTTTGGAAAACCGCCCGCAGCCTCTGGAGATGTTCGTCAAAGGTTCTTCCAAAAACAATTACGTCATCCAAATAAATCAGGCACGATTCCCATTGCAATCCAGCCAAAACCAATTCCATCAACCGCTGGAAGGTTGCCGGCGCTGAGTGTAAGCCCATCGGCAACCGGTTGAATTGGAACAGGCCGTGCGGTGTACGGAAAGCGGTTTTAGGCTTCGAATCATCGTCCAGAGGAAGCTGCCAGAATCCCGAAAGTAAATCTAGTGTGGAGAAGAATCGCGCTCCCGCCAAGGCGTCCAGCGATTCGTCCATCCGTGGGAGCGGGTATGCGTCGGCAACCGAAACCTTATTAAGGCGACGGAAATCTACGCAAAACCGCAACGAGCCATCCTGTTTCTTAACCAGGACAATCGGTGCTCCCCAAGGGCTGGTAGAGGGAGAGATAATGTCGGCGGCTAACATGTCATCGACAGCCGATTTGACATGGTCCTTTTCGGCGGGACTCAACCGAAAAGGATTTTGGCGAATAGGCGCGCTGTCACCCGTGTCAATATGGTGACGCAGCAGGTGAGTACAACCCAAATCGTATTTATTCCGACTGAAAACGTCGGAAAATTCCTTTAGCAGCGATCTAAGCCGTTGGCGCTCTAAATTGGACAGGTTCGTCGATCCCGCACAAAGCGCGTCGAGCCACCCTTCATCGCCGTCCGAATGCGGGTGCGTCCGAGCAGCAGTGTCAATGTGGTTCACGGCAGGTTCCTCGCAGGGCACCGGCGTCGCGTGAGCGAGCACAGTCCCTTGGGGAACCACTACTGTCTGCGACCCGACATTGAGGACCGCGATGAAGGGATCCTCGTCCCCCCTTACGATGGTCTGGGCCGGAATTAAATGAGGCCCATTAACCCCGGCCCTAGACGGCCCCAGCACAACACCCTGATCCCCAACACCCTTAGCGAAGGGCCTACGAAGTTTAAGAGGTACCAGCATTTGTGCCCCCGGCGGCACACGCACTGTTTTTACGACGAACGCCGGTACCGTCGCGAACGCCGTCCGAGTCGCTACAGGGGAAGGCAGGAACGCCATACGTCGCCCCGACGGAAGCTCAATGCATCCTTGGTCGATCAAAATACGAATTGGCATCCTGCCCAAGAAGTCCGTCCCCAGCAGGCACGGAACTGCCAGTGAGGAGGAGACAAAAATCGGCCCCGACAATTTGATGTCCCCGATAGAAATTTGCGCTCGAATCTGTCCCACGATGCCGAGAGAGCCCCCGTTAGCGGCATAGAAAGGGACATTAACCGGTAGCAAAGGACGGCTCTGCACCGGTAGAATATTGTAAATGAGTTCCGAAATAATTGTCGCCGATGCCCCTGTATCGACTATGATGCGTACCTCCACCCCATCAATGTAACCGACCACGGCCGACGATCCCGACGCCGCGGCCACCACGCGATGGGCCAACACGGACCACCGCTCGGGCTCGATTTGAGTCCCCGCAGTGATCCGCGCCGGTCCATCGCAGCGCCCCACCGGCCCCCCGTTCGTTACGGTGCGAGAGTGTGCGACAGGTGGGTGCGTTGGCCAAACATGTGAGGTGCCGCGACTCGCCGGATCATGGTGCTGGAGCTTGGGAGGAGGAAGAGGAGGGCCGGCGTCCTGTCGAGGCGTCGTCCCCCGCTGTCGAGGAGAACGGCACCCCGAGGCGACATGGCCCCGGATGCCGCAGTTGAAGCACCGCGGGAGCGCCGATGGAGACGATGGACGGTCGAAACGCCTCGGCCCGTCCCGACCCGGCCGCGCCCCCGTCGTCTGTTGCCGTCGATGGTCGACGGCATAAAGTTCTTCTGACGGAAGGGTGGCTGCAGCCACCGCACGCCCAGCCGATGCCCTGTTTGCCTTTCGCCGCTGCTGCAGAAGGTTGGCGTGGAGGAGTCGCGCAGCCTGGAGGGAGGTAATTTCTGCATCCCCTTGTGCGATGACGACGATGTCGAGGTCGTCCGCCAAGAGGAGGATCTTCTCCGCGACCATTGCGTCCACGCCGTCGTCGTCCATGCGGGGAAAGGCTGTTTTTGCCAGCGCCAGAAGACTTGTCCGGAAAGCCAGAGGCGACTCTTTTTCACCCCGCCTGCGATCGTAGAACTGCTGACGGCATTCGGCTGAAGGTCCATAGACCCCGGCCAGCAGCTGTAGCGCCATTGGTAGTGTAGCCCGCTTCTCTTTTGGCGCCGACGTGAGTGCGGCGAGCGCGTCCCCATCGAGGAGCGCCGGCAGCGCGCAAAGGGCCTCCTCGTCGGACCACCGCGCCATCTCCTGATGGGCGAGGAAGCGTCGCCGGAAGCCGCCCCAGTCACCCTCCGCACCGATGAATTCCTTCAGCGGGGGCAGCCTTTGGTGAAGCGCAGCGGTCGATGTGGACTCCCGCAGGTTGCTTTCACCTCCCTTTGGCGGTGCCTCGGCGCGACTGGCCGATGGCATCGCCTGTCGCGGCAGCGATGACGCATCCTTCGGCTGCGATGACGCTGCAGCCCCGGCGACGGCGATGTCGGAGCCGATGTCTAAGCTGGCCACGCCCCGAACAGCCGCGGCGTCCATGGCGGGAAATTCAAATTGTGAAGTCGCTGAAATGGCGGGAAAGTGCTCCGGCCGCCGGTTCTCCTCGCCCTGCGGTGGACCACCAGCCCCCAACCGCGTAATGCCTTCCAGTGTGGCGGCAGCGGCATAAAGTAGCTCCGCCAGCCGTTCGTGAGCCAGTCGTAGTGCATCTGGCTGCGGCCCCTCTCCATGCTGACGTCCCGGTGAGAAGGCGCCAGGCTCCGGCTGCACCCCATCTTGTTGCTCGGTCTCGGGCTCGGCGATCTCCGCGGCGTTCTCCTCTTGTGGTACCCTGGTCCGAGCTGTATGGCGCGTTTCCATTTTTACCACTTCTGACGCCAGATGAAGTACCCGTCGAGGACGCTTGACAACGGAGTTGAGGCACACGTATATTTATTTAACAAGTTGCCAGTACAGGACAGCCCTAGAGGGGGTAGCGGCCCCCTCACCCGTATAACTCAGGGAATACCCCTAGCTATCCATAGCCTATCCCCTGAGTCCTCCACTAAGAGCTAGGGGAGGCTGTCTGGCCCGACACTGGTAATCGGGCTCGGTACCCGGAGTCCCAGAGCACTGGCTCTGGTTCACGGGACCACGCCACTGGCTCGGGCCTGATCCCGTGGGGCCCTGATAAGGGCGGCGATCAGGGGGAGTCCAGGGCTCTAGCTACGACGTCTTCCGACTTCTTAGCTTAACTATAACATAACTGACTAAGCCCATATAACGACCCCTTTTTATACCCAACCCTCCTTGAGGGGTGGGGCCCCGGGGGATCGTAACGCCGAACCAGCCCCCCCCCAGGGTGTCTGGCTCGGACGTCGCAGAGGGCATCTCCCTGTGCACACACGTAGCCCCGCCCACTGTGTTTCTTTCCCATAGGCTGCCATGCATAACGGCCCTCTCTCCAACGTCCCTACATAAGCATGATTCCTTGTGAAAGATTTCAGTTTGGTGTTTTAACATCTTAACACCTGTTTTGTTGCCAGAAAAAAGGGGAAAAATCTACTCTTTGGTTTTTTTGGTAAAGTCACGTAGATGAAAAAGAAAAATATGATTATTTTAAAATGTATTATTATTAAATTTTATTATTATTTATTTGTATTATTATTTGTATTTTTTATTTTTCACCTACGTGACTTTACCGAAAGAACCAAAGAGTATGGATCCTGGCAGTCACGAAAACTTCACATCTAGAATTAACCTATTATCTTATTAAATTCATGTCAGTCTTCCGAACATCGGAATAAAGATGTAAGCATTTCCTTAAAAATGAGAAAATCCGAAATCTGAAACTCATCCCTAGGGCATCCGTGTGGGCTCGTGCGTTGGTCTTTGTGTGCGTGTGTGCATTTATGTACGTGTATTTTTTGTGTGCGTTGAGACGTGTATTTTGTTTAAGTGTGTATGCTTTATGAATGCGCATGTGTTCGGAGTGCACATGCATATGTGCATGTTTAATGTCAAACCATCAACTTGAATGAAAATTGACAATTTATCATGTTTGTGGCTGGAAAATCAAAACATTTCCACTCCTGCTGCACATAGTATGTATGTCTGTAAACACGTTCATGCACTGTCTGTGCGCATGGTTACTCTGACAACTGAAATTTGCTTCGTAATAGGATGAATAAGAGGTTGGATGTTGGGACAAATTGACCCATGGATAATAGGATTTGGCCATAAGATGGTCTGGAATAATATATGCTTTTCACTGTGCATTTGTGTTTTACCTTTGGTGTTTTCGCTTAGCGTTAGGCGTGTGTATTATTTACTTTTTTTTACCAGGTAAGGCCCATTGAGCTATATAGCTCTTTTTCAGAAGCGACCCTGGCCACGCATGATAGCGCAACGAAGTGGCTCATGAGTTGGAAATATTTACCAGCCAAATACTTTAAACGCACGTTGATTCTAAATGTGGTTGTAAAAAGCGGAGAAAAATCCACGTGATCATGGGGAGAACGTGAAAACTACAAATATGCAGGTGCCGGGTTCGAACTCACGACCTGTATACCAGGCGAGGTAGTTAGCACCTTGCCACCGCGGCACATGTATGTGCGCTACATATGGACATGTATATGTGGACTAGTGACGGACAGCTGTTTACCAAACGTCTTGTCTATGCGTGCCTCATTCGCTGAGTTGACTTCAACAACATTTAAAAAACGCGTTTCACTGGAATAAAAAGCCAGACTCCTGAAAAAGTTGGGCAATCCTTGGTCAAGGAACAGTACGAGCATCATTACCGCAATATCCGTTAACGAGCGAAATCAAAAGCGGCCGCAGTCAGGAGAGACACAAAGGATTGTTGAGTAAATAAAATGTAGTCTGACTGGCACATCCGACCTTGTAGCTCTAATTGGCTCACGTTTTTTTTTAATCTCCCACAACCGCCAAATTGCATTATGCGATGAGGGTTAGAGTTCATTTTCAAGAGCCTTTTTACCGCTTAATGAATCTTCCATTTGCGTTCACCACAACAATATAAGTGGTTCTGTATGTTAATTACTAAAGAGCTCACGCTATTTTTTGTTGTTCTTTGTGTTTTTTTTTGCAGGGGACAAGGAAAGACCGAGGTGAGGATTAATATAGTTGTTATAATGCCATTACATCATCATCAACGTCACTCAGAACAAACCATGGCACGTATAACGACTCCAATCACCGATTCTCAGCGGGAGGCATCATCGCAGCGGTACATTGAACAAAATTACATGGTTTCAACCGCCTCGGTGTTGCAGCTCTGCATCGACATGAGCCATATATGAAGATCATTATCAGCCACGGTCAAGCAAAGCAACAGAATACAAATCGGAAGAGGCGCGAGGCAAGGAGATGCACTCAACCAAGGCCGTTCACAGAGACACTACAAGATACATTTTTTTTATTGTAGAAATGCATAAATATAAATGGTGAATGCATTAACCGTGGAATTTTTGGCGGCATAGCCATGAAGATGTTAGTCACGTGACAGCAGTTGTGCTGTACACCTCTCCCGCGTGGTTTTTGGGGTTCTTCTGCGTGCTATTTGTTGCGATGCCCCGACGTTTCGCTCCACGTGCCGGGAATTCCTTCGGGGACTGAATGCGTCGACTGACGGGTTATCGAGTTTTACCGCAAGTTGATTGACGCGATGTCCGACTCGCGAGTGAAATGTCGGGGGGGGGGAGTTGTGCACGTGGTCTGTCTACTTGGCGCGTCAATCTTTCAGCCTGCGCTCTCCTCGCTGGTGGATTGCGTGTGCTGCGCGGACGACACGGCACGCGCACACACGCACACACGCACACACGCACACCGCGCGTGTTCTTCACGTGAATGTGCCACAGTAGCGGTTTGTCTCCTCAAGCAGTCGTACGCCGAACGTTCTTCGTACGTTTAATTTGAGAAGGCGAGGAGGAGTGAAATGTGGCCTGTCTAAGGGTGAAGTACTTAATGCTTTTGGGTTTTTGTTGTTGTGCAAAGGAAAAAATGCACTCGTATTCCCCTCCATCTCAGATTGGACGCCGTCAAAGCTTTCATTCTAGCGATGTTTGGCCTGCTGTGATGCCATCTGCAGACCGACCTCGGAGATTGTCCTAAACTGCTGGGGCCCCCTGTACCATGCACCCTTCGTTTGGCACACAAACACGATCTCTACTATTCTTAGGTTTTTTCGGTAAAGTCACGTAGGTAAAACATTAAAATTAATAAAAGTAAAATAAAATAAAAATCACGACGTTTCGGAGGCAACACAAGCTTCCATCTTCAGGTGGAACCGTCACAGCCACGACAGCTGTATCAAGTAAATGAGAGATTGCAGGAGCTACCACTCCGTTTATATAATGGTTGGAGAGGGGGGGGGGGCCAAGTAAAGCACACTTTTTATTAATATGGTAAGGTGAGGCTTAAGACTAAGAATAGACTGCATAACAAAGGCTGAGCCTTTGTTATGCAGTCTATAACAAAGGCTGAGCCTTTGTTATGGAGAGGTACGGTTTGTGACTCAACCTGTGACAAGGAGACAACCACTAAACATGGTAAACCTGTAATAGTCTGTCAAATAAGATTGGCCAACTAAGTGTAGTTAAATATCTACTGTTTAACACGTAGGCTTCAAGTTGTAAATGTTTTTTGATTTACTCTCCAATACACCGGTTGGATGAAGTAGTGTAACTAATTAGCGCGTTGTTTACGTGACGAATCTTACTGGCTAAACCTTGATTATAAACGACCTGTAGCCAAACGCAAACCTCACTCCGCCTAGTGCTCAGGAGGACAGGTATCACCGCCCCATCGTTGCGCTATCATTTGTGGCCGGGTCGCTTCTGAAAAAGAAGCTAATAGGTCGGTGGGCTTTTTCTGGTAAAATAAAAATAGTTTAGTTTTATATTTGTTGGTGATTTTCTTACCTTTCCTATACTTTTCACTTCTGTTGTGTTTTAGTATTGTTTCTTGTAATTTTCTGTGTTTAGTTTGTTGTCCTTTCCCCCCCCCCCCGCCTCTCCGATTAGCGCGGTTGGGTACGTACGTACGGTGCGAAAGAAGTCCAACGCACGTACATAAATACCGGACGTCTGTGAAAAAGCTCATCGGATTCCTCCGTCATAAATAAAGAATCTGATTTGCGCTTCGTTCATCCTCAAAGTACTCCGCGACAAATCGGCTAATTACCCCGTTGGCTGCCTCTCATTGCAGTCCTCATCGCTGTCGTCTTGGCAGCGCCTCTCTTCTTCTCCTCCTCAATGCGCTCTGAGTGAGATCCTCTCTCTTGCGCGTTGCCGCCCCGCACGCTATGTTAACGAGCTCCCTCTCCGCTGTTTCGGCTTAAATCCCCCCCCGCCTCCCAATTTTGGACATTTTTAAATTCCTCAATTTGACGTCTCCCTTTGGTTAGCGAACCGCCGCGCGAGTTGCTGTTGTGTTTCTGTCTTACCTGCTCTGCCAGTGTTATATTCTTGGTTCTTTCGGTAAAGTCACGTAGAAGGGAAATGATAAAATAATATAAATATGAATCCCTGCAGCCACGAAAGCTTTAAATCAAATTTTTTGCTCTGCCAGTGTTACTTGAGTGGTGCATAACTTGAATGGGTTTTTTTTCCCCCTCCAATGTATTTGCTATTCATTGTCGGCAATGTTATAATTTATTTTCGCTGCTTTCACTTCCTTTGTTCCCCCCCCCCCCCCCCCCACTAAGGTCCTCTGCAGGTGATTCTTGTAAAACAGCTAAAGGCTGAATATTTCTTACCGGCGTAAACTGATCAAATCAATCAAGCTCTCTTATCTCTCTCGTTCATCTCACCAATCGGTCTCTGGCTGTTCTCATCTCTGTCTCTTGTTTGTCTCGATAATTTGTATCTATTTACGTCTTGGCGAGCCAAACATCTCTCAGTGGGGGACGTCGCCGCTTCAGGTAACTTGGCCTCTCAAGCGGTAGGGAGGCAATAAATAATCGCATTAAAAAAAAAGGCAATTTTGAAGACGCAAACAATACAAGACGTTGACTTCTTGTGCAGTAATACATCTGCAGCGTGGTTATCAAGCAAGCGTTTTATTCACACGTTGACACTTGAGACTTAAAACAAGGTAGAGGTGCAGCCCCTGCAATTGGTCGCTCAGGTCAAAGAGAGGGGCCTCCGCTAGAGGGAGCTATGGACGGTCTACGGTCTACTCCTTCGCGCTGTTGGAAGAGGTGGAAGCAGCCACGCTTTGCCAAAACCTGCCAATTGGCGAACAGTGGTGTACCCATTGGGGCACTGCGGTAGCGAGATAATAACTACCTCGCCTGGTGTACACAGGAGGTCGTGGGTTTGATCTCGACCCTGACACTTGTATATTTTGAGTTTGCGTGTCTCTCTGCTCATGGTCGCGTGGTGTTTTCTCTCCTCCGTTTTTTTCCCCTCGACATGTAGAATCGACGTGCGTTTAGAGTATTTGGCTGCTATCAATTTCCACATGATAAGCCACTTCTGGTGGCTTCTGAAAAAGAGCTAAATAAGCTCGGTAGACCTTATCTGGTAAAATAAAAAATATAGTTTCAATAGTTTATTCATAATCAACGTTTTTGGGTTAGATCGCGTTACTTATAAATGTGTCGTAACCCTCCACCACCCGACACGGCCAATCAGCAAAAAAGTGTCACGTTGACAAAAGACAAATAGTTCACTGCTTTAGCCCACCGGTGTGTTGAAGCGTGAAACCACAACATTTACAAATTTTTTTTTTTGGGTACGACGTTTCGCTGGTAATTGCATCCAGCATCATCGGGCAATTCGCCAGAATGGTGAGGCTCTGCTCTTGCTCCCGGTCTTAAATAGAGCAGCAGCAGGGTGACGTCATCATTTAACTCATCAGGTGCAACGATTTAGTTAAGTTGAACTGCTGGGTGGACAAAGCCAAGAAACATACCCCCGTTGTTTTAACCGCTGTGCCGGAAGATGGACTCGAACCCGGTGACCTCTGCATTGCAGCGTGCTAACTAATTCACACGTACGCGCGTACACAATGTTCACGGCGGTGTCGCGCACGCTTGTGAAAATTTCATATTTAATTTAAAATACCAATGTGATAAAAATGAAACTCTAACTCAAGACAAACAGAAATGAATAATAAAATAAAACCGATGCCACGCATATAAAGGATTTATAGTGAAAAACTTT
This sequence comes from Lethenteron reissneri, assembly GCF_015708825.2. Taxonomy (NCBI): domain Eukaryota; kingdom Metazoa; phylum Chordata; class Hyperoartia; order Petromyzontiformes; family Petromyzontidae; genus Lethenteron; species Lethenteron reissneri. The sequence continues at coordinate 6,167,372 of NC_083835.1, forward strand.
GTTTTTACGGGTTAATTTTTTCCTCAGGTCTCCTTTGTGCTGAGCGAGGAGCTGGCTGGGGGAGGGGTCCAGGGGACGAGCGCAAAGAGCACGGCCATCAGCACCCCACGTGACCACGTGCTGGCCCTTCAGGGGGTTGCTGGGCAAAGCCTCGGTGTCTTCACTGAAGGCTCCTCTGGTACGGAGAGATAATTATTAAGTTTATTTTTTAAATCGCTTCTCGCCATTTTTGCTTAAGATCATGTTTTAGTATCTCCTGTTCTTTTCGTTGTTGTTGTTGTTGTGTGTAGTTTGTTGTCCTCCCCCTCACCCCTAACCCGCACCTCCGATTTGCACGGTTGGCTACGTACGGTGAGAAAGAAGCTCTACATACATAGAAAATATATTGTCTCGTGTCATTTGTGAAAATGCCGTGGCGTTTGTAACGTGCGCAGTCAGAACCAATGCCAAACAAATGCCCAAGCTTTGTGGTCCTATATTTGTATGTTTGGCCAACTCCCATAAACGAGTGTTTGTAAACATAGGAGGAAACCGGAGTACCTGGAGAAAACGCACACGGTGCAAGGTGTGGGTTCACTCATTCCCCCATCCAGACAGAAACGATACCACTCGCTGTTCTGCCTTACCATGACAGACCAGGAGATGGCGACCTTCAACGCTCATGGGCAGAGAGGGAGTCTCACAAATGTGAGCGATACACCAACCCTCGCCTGCGAAAGTCCTGGCTCACAGGCGAGCGTAACCGCCCGTGCAGTTTGACCCATTGAAGGCGATTGTGGAAGAGACGTGGTAATGCGGACAAGTGTTTCAAAGGCAACCCATGCTAGCTCAATTGGAACTCTTTGCTGTACGGCAAGTCCTCGCTTAGCGCATGGTGTTCACACGATAACGCGTGTTCTCATCAACGCGGTCCTTCTGTTAGGGAACATTTTTGCGCACAATGTGGAATACACGCAACGTTGTGACGCGGAATGCGTGCCGACATAACGTGGAACGCGCACACCGTTATAATGTGAAACGTCGCACCGTTATAGCGTAGAACGTTACATCGTTATAACGCGGTTTCTGAGCGGTCAGACGATAAACTCTTCTTGAGCTTAATTCTAGATTTGAAGTTTTCGTGACTGCAAGGATCCATATTCTTTGGTTTTTTCGGTAAAGTCACGTAGGTGAAAAAAGAAAACAAATAAATTAAATCACGACGTTTCGGAGGCAACACAAGCTTCCGTCTTCAGGTGGAACCGTCACAGCAAAATGACTGTATCAAGTGAAGAGAGCTCTGGGAGACACGACCTTGTATATATCTTCCTGAGCTGAGCGGTACGGTGATAGAGTACGCGGAATGATACAGTCACGCGGGGGTGTACCCTCGGTTATTTGTCGCACCATCTCTGCGCGTGCGTAGCAGTACATCGTATCGCGCCAAATTTCGTCGTTGCATCAGTTACGGGGAAATGGTTTTCGCGCAACGCATTTTTCGAGCGACGCGGCGAGGCGCTTGTCAGGAATGCATCCACCGTGTGATACGAGGAGTGAATGTACACTCGTGTATTCTACTCAACAGATGGCCACACACAGAGTGAATTTGAGAATTAACTTTTTTGTTCCTTTCACTTAATAGTTCTACTCTCTCAACAAAAGCTTACTCTCTGAACAATGAAATGTTGTGCTTGTGTAACACCCCACAGGAAAGCAGACGGATGCCACCTCGGGGAATGTCATATATGGTAAGTACATGTGTGTTTTATTTAGATACCTTTTGAAGCAATAAAATTTACTAGTTACGAACTTAAATTTCGATTTAAAGCTTTCGTGACTGCAGGGATTCATCTTCTTGGTTCTTTCGGTAAAGTCGCGTAGAAGGGAAATAATAAAAATAAAACATAATAAAATACAATTCTCACGACGTTTCGGCCACAACTCAAGCAGCCGTCCTCAGGTGAAGAACAGGTCTGTCGGAAAGACAGCGTCTGAATGAATGACGCTGTCTTTCCGATAGACCTGTTCTTCACCTGAGGACGGCTGCTTGCGTTGTGGCCGAAACGTCATGAGAATTGTATTTTATGATGTTTATTTTTATTATTTTATTATTTCCCTTCTACGTGACTTTACCGAAAGAATCAAGAAGATAGTTACAAACTTTTTTTATTTTTAACTAAACGTTTTATAATTTACGACTCGTATTCTCTTGCATTGACCGTTTGAAAATGTTTGAAAATATACAGTTCCGCAATTTTATTTTTTACACATGTTATCGTTAGCTATAACTGGCTTAATAGTCCAATTTGACCTACCTCTGGATGTTTAGTTGGGCTGTCAGAGAGAGACCCAGGAACCACTCGACTCCTCAATCAGCTTCTAAGTACCACACAGCATCTCGTATGCCAGGGCATGTGGCCGTCACGGGCTAAGCGGTGAACAAGTGTTTTTTGTGAAGAGCTGCAATGTGGCTACATTTTTTAGGTTGAGTTGGATTCGCAATCGTAAAGTTGTCTTAATAATATCCCTGCCGAGATTAACTCAACTAAAAACTGTGGGTGGGGCAGGTGTTGTCAATATCCCTCCCACCCCCCTCTCTAGTTTCCTCCGCATGCTTGGGAAGATTATCTTCCGGCACAGCCAATGCCGACTCATTATAAGCTTGCCTCTCCAAACACACTCAAACACCCTCAAATAAGAGGCGACCCAACAGCTTGCATTAGCTGCGTCTCACGCGCTGTTCAATGTACCGTGTGTAGCTGCGAAGCTAAGTACCCCTAGTGCACACTTGCATTTCTGCGACTTATATTCCAACCATGGTGGCAGTTGGATTAATCACGAGCAATATAGGCCGCAGCTGGTCAGTCAGTGGTGAAGAATTACAGGCAGGGCGGGAGGGAAAAATATAAATTAAATCTTGACTTAAAGCTTTCGTGACTGCAGGAATTCATATTCTTTGGGTCTTTCGGTAAAGTGACATTGGAAAGAAAATAAATTAAATAATAGAATACGACGTTTCGATTGCAACACAAGCAGTGGTCGTCAAGTCGAACTAAATTTGAGAGAGAGACAAAACACAGACACGGAGACACACAGAGAGAGACAACAGAGACACACAGAGACCCAATGCTTCTGTGTCGTGCCCTTAAATAGAGAGAGAGGGGGGGGGGGGCAGAGAGAGAGGTGGGTCTGCTGGAGCAGAGAAATTAGCATGTCAATGAGAGAGCTGTGTGGAAATCCACCTCGTGGTGGCAGGGGGAGGGAAAGACCCAGCAAGTCTGGTAAATATTTTTGTTTAGAGAGAGTTGTGTGGAAATCCACCTCATGGTGGCAGGGGGAGGGAAAGACCCAGCAAGTCTGGTAAATATTTTTGTTTAGAGAGAGCTGTGTGGAAATCCACCTCGTGGTGGCAGGGGGAGGGAAAGACCCAGCAAGTCTGGTAAATATTTTTGTTTAGAGAGAGTTGTGTGGAAATCCACCCCGTGGCGGCAGGGGGAGAGAAAGATCGAATGGACCTATGAGAGCTTGGTACATTTCAGACAGAGAAATGGGCAGTTATAGAAAACAAACTAAGCTCATTTTTGGAAATGTAATGCAATGCAACGCAGAGAGTCGGCTAACACACAGTTAACGCATAGCCTGGTTGATTAAAAACCAGGTTGACAAAAATCTAGGACGTTTCGACCGCAACACAAGCGGTCGTCGTCAGGACTAGGGGATGACGGCTTGTGTTGCGATGGAAACGTCGTAGATTTTTTGTTATTTTCTTTGAACCTATCTACGTGACTTTACCGCAAGACCCAAAGAATATATAAATTCAACTTTATTTTTTATTTTTACCAGGTTGAGGGCCCACTGAGCTATTCAGCTCTTTTCAGAAGCGACCTGGCTATTACAAATGATAGCTCAACAAAGCGGCTTATCACGTGGACATTTATAGCAGACAAATACTTTAAATGCGTGTTGATTCTAAATGTGGAGGGATGAAACCGGAGGATCCGGAGAAAAATCCACGCGACAGCGGGGAGAACATGCAACCCCCAAACATACAGCAGGTGTCAGGGCCAGGATCGAACTCACAACATCCTGTATACTGGGTGAGATAGTTAACATCTCGCTACCATGGTGCCCCTAAAAGATAGCTAGGACCCCTGTGGCATGGTCAACTCGACAGCGTTGGTAAAGTGACCATTTGCCTGGTGAATTTGCGCCATTCCATTGATGACGTCACCCTGCTGCTGCTCTATATAAGAACGGGAGGCAGAGCCTCACCATTTTGGCGAATTGCCTGATGATGCTGGATGCAATTACCAGCGAAACGTCGTACTCAAATTGTAAATGTTGTGGTTTCACGCTTCAACACACCGGTGGGCTAAAGCAGTGAACGATTTGTCTTTTGTCAACGTGACACTTTTTTACTGATTGGCCGTGTCGGGTGGTGGAGGGTTACGACATATTTATAAATAACGCGATCTAAACCCAAAAACGTTGATTATGAAAAATATTGGTCGCGAAAGCCTGCTACGTGTTAAACTGAGGGATCTAACTGGTTGCATTTTATGTTACGTGGGCTCTGTCCGTAGCAATGTGGAATTTGCACCAATGGCTCTGTATCTTCGAAATGAATGCCCTTCATCGCTCCGATAACAACATTGTCACTCGGGAGTTGCATTTCAGTTAGGACTTTGTGTCTTTTTGTAACGTGGGTTTTAGTTTTGATTACTATAATTGTTGCCTGCTTACAATTTAAACGACTCGCTTTTTTCAATTTTTCAACAGCTCTGTTGAATTTTAACGTTTCTAAAAAATTGCAAGTGCTTCCTATGACCACCATCAGGACAATGTTATTAAGCGTCTCCGAAGAGACAATGGTGAAGCCCCATCTAGCGACTGAGGATGCAGAAGGTTATTCTCAATATCAATTCTGTGACAGATTGCATTGTGATGTTGGGTTTTGTGCCCGGCAATTATGTCCTGCTTCCGTGAGATGTCCCCTGTACCACCGAGGAGACACGGGGGCATGATGAGTGGGGTTCATGTCATGGCACAGCATGGAAGACAACACGGCAATGATTATGCGAATTGCATTGAGTTTTTCGGTAGTAATAGGATAATTACGCAACACGACGGAGATGACATTGGTTATATAATAATCATAATTCATAACACCGCAGGGAATTGTGGAACTTAGACCGGAAAGTGCACAGATGCTGGGAGAGATGCATGCCTGGAATTACGTTGAGTAACAGAATGGGGAGCAAGTGGATTGGAGCGCTTAAGTTGTTTGTTTGTCTAATTTTAGATAAACTTTTCTTGGAGGGGGTCGTGGTCCAGCGTGCCGACTGCAGGCCCGTTGTTGGAGAATCCTACATGAAGATGAAAAGGTTTGAGAATTATATTTATATATATTTTAAAAACTTTCTGTCAATTTCAACCGCGATTTTAAACTGGGAAAAAACCTCGTTTGGTATAATTTCACGTCAAGGCAGAGGTGAAACCTTCACTTGAGGTTCTTCATCGGTGCTAAATATCCACACACGCACGTAACACTGATACCACGGGACCGTGAGAGGTGGTGATGACTTACGACTTTGGGGAGGCGTTCATCCAGCATTGGATTGATCATGGCTGATGATGACGATGATGATCTGTGATCTGTACGTGTGTCCATTTGAAAAGCGAGTTTACTTGCTAATGTTTGGAAATGTTTATAAATGTGAGTGAGTAGCAGATAAACCTTTAAATTGCATTGTGTCCAGGGTTCTTTGCCTTTCGGAATTATAGAACGCCTACAATTGGCGTTTTGTGTGCGCGCCTGCCTGCTACGTTGTAGAAAACGCAACGTGTTTGCCCATAACACTGTCCTAAAAGTATAAATTATATAACAGGCGGCATTTCAGGAAATGGTTCTTCGTCATCATGCAGAAAGCGGCAAGAGTGTCTCTATGCCTCTATGCGGTCGCAGAATGTGAACTACCTCGCCTGGTATACAGGAGGTTGTGGGTTCGATCCCGACCCTGAAGCCTGCTGTGTATTTAGAGTTTGCGGTGTCTCTCGCTCTCATCATCATCATCATCATCACGGTGACTATGAGATGTTGACTACCTCGCCTGGTATACAGGAGGTCGTGGGTTCGATCCCAACCCTGAAGCCTGCTGCTGTATATTCGGAGTTTGCGTGTTCCCCCAATGGTCACGTGTATTTTCTCTCAGGTACTCCGGATTTCCCTCCACATTTGGAATGAATACGCGTTGAGAGTATTTGTCTGCTATACGTTTCCACATTATAAGCCACTTCGTTGGGCTACCACTTGCAGCCAGGGTCGCTTCTGACAGAAAGCTGTGCAACTCAGTGGGCTTTGCCTGCTAATATAAAAAATGGGTTTGTCTGTAGTTTGGAGTGTTTTCATGGTTTCTACTTTTGCGCACCACTTTGCCAACGCAGCATCACCAAATAATTTTGTCATCTTGCAGGATGCAGATTGAAGAGTCCTCCAAGCCAATGCGGTTGTCTCAGCAGCTCGAGAAAGCGGTCACGACAAATTACAAGCCCGTGGCAAACCACCAGTACAACGTGAGTTTCCTGTTGAATGTTACAATGTGCACATGTGTCGTGGGTAAATAACTGGAGGAGAGTTTACTTGAGGCAACACGGTTTATACTGGTAGGAACCTCTGGTTACACCAGCCCACGGGATTATTGTGTCCGTCCGTCCGTCGTGCAGGGAGGGGCTGGGTGGGAGGGAGGGGCTGGGTGGGGAGGGTGGGGAGGGGCTGGGTAGAGAGGGTGGGGAGGGGCTGGGTGGGGTGGGGCTGGGTGGGGGGGGGTGGGGCTGGGTGGGGAGGGGCTGGTCACCCCGTAGTGCCCTTATAAAACTCAACGTTTAACCTACTCACGCCGGCTTGTGCCCGCCCTCACAGTCGGGCATATTTGCGGAATACACCACGCCGCCGTTGACCCTGGCCATTGACCGAGCAACCCAACGTTCCTACCAGCTCCCTCCGCAGGAATGTGTTTAACAGTAACTGCTGACACAAAAGGGTAACGGGCCCCTTACACCCGATACGCTAAGGAGGTAGCCTCTCCGGACAATTAGGCCTCTCGCTGACTAATGCACGCACACAATTCACATGAGCACAAAATATAGCTACGATGTCTGAGATGAAAGAGCAATTGCAATGGTACTCCTCCGCCTCAAATCGTTGCACCTGATGAGTTAAATGATGACGTCACCCTGCTGCTGCTGCTCTATTTAAGACCGGGAGCAAGAGCAGAGCCTCACCATTCTGGCGAATTGCCCGATGATGCTGGATGCAATTACCAGCGAAACGTCGTACAACTCAAAAATTGTAAATGTTGTGGTTTCACGCTTCAACACACTGGTGGGCAAAAGCAGTGAACTATTTGTCTTTTGTCAACGTGACACTTTTTTTGCTGATTGGCCTTGTCGGGTGGTGGAGGGTTACGACACATTTATAAGTAACACGATCTAACCCCAATAACGTTGATTATGACTCCTAAATATCCCTAACACAGTGGGGTAAATGCCTTGACGTTTTGCGTTGGTGTCTCTTTAAGACACAAAGAAACGGACGGGTAATGGCGAAGCCGTTCTCGTTCACTCGTTGTTTATCATCGTTAGCAGCTGGCCATCCTGTGGACGCCGGCGTGCGTGCAAAACCACTGTCGATGTGCCCCACGTGTTGGGCTGCTTCCCCACCCCCCCCCCCACCGTTTCAGGTTATTACAAAACAACGGTTGTTTTGTAACGCCGGCTCACTAAAAAAAAAATATCCCCGGGGTTCCGTTTGCATAACAAGACATCACTACACTGACGCCGAGGCCCTAACCAGAGCTGCCTCTTCAGTCGCTTGGGGGTGTTGTGTGCGACTTTGGGGACTCGCCTGCCCCCTTCGGCTCTTGTTGCCTCAGTTTGTCGCTGCCCGCCTCACGTGTTTGTGCCTATTCTTGGTTCTTTCGGTAAACTGCCAAATCGCTGTCTGTGGTGCTGACGTTAGGAAAAACTTTTTTCAAGTTTTCTTGCTGTGGATTTCACACCTGATGATGATTGCTTGTGTTGCAGTCGAAACGTCGTGAGAATTTTTATAGTTTATTATTTAATTATTTCCCTTCTACGTGGCTTTACCGAAAGAACCAAGAAGATGAATCCCTGCAGTCACGAAAGCTTTAAATCGAAATTTAACTAAATTTTGATTTAACTAAATTTTGATTTAAAGCATTCGTGACTGCAGGGATTCATATTCTTGGTTCTTTCGGTAAAGTCACGTAGAAGGGAAATAATAAAACAATGAAATAATAAAATAATAAAATACTTTTATTATGTTTTATTTGTATTATTTCCCTTCTACGTGATTTTACCAAAAGAACCAAGAAGATCAAAATTTAGTGTTTGTTCCTGTTTCAGCAATCGTTTTTTTACACCCACCCTCCCACCCGCTACCTCCTCCGAGCCGTTTCCCCACTCCTCCCTGGCCCAATGCGACACTGCCGCTCTCAACCATTTTTTTTTCTCTGCCGGTTTTCCTATCTGCAGATCGCGTTCGACCGCAGGAAGAAAGAGGAGGGCAAGCGCGCGCGTGCCGACAAGCAGCAGGTCCTGGACATGCTCTTCTCCGCCTTCGAGAAGCACCAGTACTACAACATCAGAGACCTGGTGGACATCACCAAGCAGCCTGTTGTGAGTGCCGTTGTGCGTCGTTTCTTTTCTTCTCAATGTCGAGATGGAGTCGCGGGCATAGCCACCTCGATGGCCTGGTAAGACGATGTGTCATTTATATTATTTGTCAGCAGGAGGCAGTGCACTGATGTGAACCGTGGACACCCCCTGGCTGTACACGTATGTACAGTGGAACCTCGGTATACGTCGTTAATTCGTTCCAGAAGGTAGGACTTATACCGAAAATGACGTAGACACCAAACGAATTTTTCCCATAAGAAATAAAGGGAAAGGAAATAATCCGTTCCAGAGGAAAATAAATGATATTTTATGTAGCATATTATACATTAATGGGGTTGTCTAAAATAATTTAGACACTACTTATTACTAAAATGCACAGAAGCCACGTGACCGCGCTGCTGCCAGCTGCGCTGGTCACGTGGTGCGCGCCTCGACCCCCCGGGGCTCCACCCTCCATGGGGGCAGCCGCCCCCCGCCCCTCTCCCCCATGCCCCTCTCCCCCACGTCCCCCGCCCCTCTCCCCCATGCCCCCCGCCCCTCTCCCCCACGCCCCTCTCCCCCATGCCACCCCGCCCCTTTCGCTTTGTCTCAGTCGTGAACGGGGCACACGCGGGTACCAGTGACTCATCCCGACCCATACAAGTTCTAGCAAGCGCGTCGTATCCCATGCAAGACATCTTATCCCAAGACATTTAAAAAAAAAAAAAAACACGACTTATACCAAATTCGACGTATTCCAAAGCGGTCGTGTATGGAGGTTCTACTGTACATTGAACCTCTTTCGCACAGTACGTAGCCAACCGTGCAAATCCGAGGTGGGGGGGGGGGGGGGGAAGGATGGCAAACTGAACACGAAAAAGCAGTTGTCGAAGAGATGAGGCTTCAGTCGAGAATGAGCCACCGTGCCTCCCGTCGCCTACGCTGTGTCTGCGGGCAGTGATAACGGCGGCGTGACGTGCCAAGCTCCCACGTCTTTCACAAGCCAGAGTGTAGTGAAGTATGGATCACGTCTGTACGTAAGTTGAATTTTTTTCGCACCGTACGTAGCCAACCGTGCTAATCAGAGGTGCGGGGGAAGGACAATAAACGAAACAACAAAAAGCAGTGGGGGGGGGGGGGGGGGGGTGAGGCTGTCATACAGTGGCAGATCAACAAAAGAGATCATCATGTACACATGGCTCCTTATGCAGCCCAAAAAAATTTGGGCATCACGACCCCATGCACCTTCGCTTCAAAATTCTCTTGGGACCAGTGGGTGGTGAGGAGGAGGGGGTGGGGGTTGTGATTCGAAGGTTTTCACTCATTTCTCTGCCCTTTGGTTTCCAGATGAAAATGATTGGGGTTCTGTGTTTGCATTCAATTGTGAGTTGTTGTGGATTTCGTTGTTGACATTGCTCCAGAGAAGTGCCACGACTATATACAGCGAGAAGGGGGGACAATTGGCAGAGCCGAGAGATCGATCGAGAATGTTGGTGAAAAATGGGGCCGAGTAAAATGCAAATTTTCTTGAATTTAATTTTGGTAGGGGAAGGGATGGAGACCAAAAATTGGGGACTTAGAGACCGAATCTGCGACAGCTGATAGGAGGCAACCTTGAAAAAAATTCTGAAAAGGTGTGCCCTGGAAAGGTGGGGAGGGGGGAGAATCCGGCATGGATGTGTGGAGGGTTGGTGGGGGGGTGGGGATGAGATGGGCCAGAGTCGGGAAGTTGTTAATTGCTGTTTTTAGCTGTGGGAGAAAAACGGAGAGCCCAGAGGAATTCCATGCAGAACAGGCGAGGGGGAGAGAACCAGACAGACTCCACGCGCAGGAAGGGAAGGTTCCCCAGTGAGGAATCGAACCCAGGCACTTGTTGCTGTGAGACATTGGTACCACCACTGTGCCACCCCCCCTCACCTTCAGGGTAAGAGCGGAGGTTGGTCTGGGTGTGGTGCATGTTTTGTAATGACGACTGCACACGCGTACACACACGTGCCCTGCCCATCGCAACCTTCCCAACGGTTTAATGAAATTGGTAATGATTTTGGGTCGTGATTTAATTTGCGAGTCTTTTATTTTTTTCTTCAAAATTCTCACACTCTCTTTTGTGCGGTCTCTCAGACTGTCATTTTTGCTTAGTTTTGCCCGCTCCCGTTAGCCTAAAGTGTAACGTCAGCTGTATACGTTACACGAATCGTAAATAATAATTGATTCTCACACACAACACACGATTGAATCCATGCATCGTTCGTGGAAGAATACATTTTAAATGATGAATAGATGTACCATTGGATGCCTAGCGGGCACCCAGAGGTCTGTAATCAATCAAAAGACCAGTTGGTGGGATACTGTGAAAGCTTTGTTAATGCAGTGGTCCTTAACGTTTACGCAGCCTTGCACTCCTTGGGTTCTCAATGGGAAGATAATGTAAAATGTTAATAAGTACATGTAGGTTTGATGTAACAAAGTAGTTGTATTTTTTTTATTTAAAGCTTTCTTGACTGCAGGGATTCATATTCTTGGTTCTTTCGGTAAAGTCACGTAGAAGGGAAATAATAAAATAATAAAAATATAAAACAATAAAATTCTCACGACGTTTCGACTGCAACACAAGCAATCATCATCAGGTGTGAAATATGTTCTTGCTGTGGATTTCACACCTGATGATGATTGCTTGTGTTGCAGTCGAAACGTCGTGATAATTTTATTGTTTCATATTTTTATTATTTTATTATTTCCCTTCTACGTGACTTTACCGAGAGAACCAAGAATATTAACTAGTTGTACTTACGCGCCCATGCTTAATTTGTCTTTTCGATGATTTTCCTTCTTAAAAAAAAATCTGGCCCTGTCTCGCCGCCCCCCCCCGAAAGGGCATCTCTGCACCCCCAGAAAGGGTGATCTCGCACTCCCAGGGGGTGCGTGCACCCCAGGTTAAGAACCACTGTTGTACCCTTTCCCACATGTTGGGCCAGTACAGTGCGATGGCCTTGCCAGCTTTAATACACCTGGGTATGTTCTTGAACAATAATGGGAAGCCTCGCTGCCAAGTGCATAGTACAGAGGGACTCGACTAACCAGTTTTGAAAGTTTGGCCTGCAGATAAATTGAATGATTCGATGTTTTTTCATGTGCCCACTCGTGATTGACGACTGGTTGCTGCGCCAGCCTAATGAGGCGAACAGTTGGGCAAGTTTGTTTTGTGCCTGCTCCTCTCGAGGTGGTGACGATACGGTGGCGTGGCCGGCAAGCTACTGGACATCTGTGTAAAAACAAAAAGAGCGTTACAGCTCATCGGATTCCTCCGGTGTAAATACATATTTTGATTCTGAAAACTCAGCTTGTGGTTAGGACAGGGGTCGGCAACCAAAATAACAAGAAGAGCCATTTCTTTCCAATTCGGTACAAAATTCAGTATTTCAAGAGCCGCAATGCATCTGAGTACATACGTACTCATCGTCAAGAAGCAGCCCGTAAAGAGCCGCATGCGGCTCCGGAGCCGTAGGTTGCCGACCCCTGGGTTAGGAGGTGAGCAATTCCAGCCGTCTTGAGATTCGAGTAGGGAGCATAACACGGGTTCATCTGTATGTGTGTGTGTATGTTGAACTTCTTAGCTCGTGTGCTTGATCTTTCCAGCGCAGGATCGTGAGAGATTTCGGACCGATTGGGGGAGGCCTTTATGCAGCAGTCTATTGATCTTGGCTGCTGCTGCTGCTGATGCTGCTGCTATTGCTTGGCTGGCTGACGCTATTCACTGATGTCTGTTAAAGTACACAATTGTAAATATGTTCCGTGTAAGGCCACGTTGAGGCTTTTAACCAAGATGCCAAGTGGGTACACCCAATAAAGTTCCTGTAAGCGCAAAAAAAAATCCTTGCCACGATTCGTGAACGTGGCAATGTAAATTCACGAGCCGTGCGATGCGGGTGCCTGATTATCCGTATTGAAATCTCACATGCAAAGGCAATGAAGCTCTTTGTCAAACCAACTATTGGATGAAGGCCTCCTGGAGGTTGTTTTTGACCATGCTCATCATTGCAGGTTGGGTATCAGAACTGCTTCAGATATCTGTCCGTGGAGTTAAACTCCGCTACAGTGGATCTGCGAGGCATTGCTCTAAGCACTTCGCCACCAGTGAGGAGCCCCTTAAACACCGTCACGGTCGGCGTTCAACGTAATCTCGGGTTCTGAGCGTGTCTTTATTTGGAGGAGCGCTTTGTAAGGCAACGTGAGTAGCAGCTGTGTATGCAATTGCACGTGGCCTTGCGCCCACTTTAAGCGATGCAAGTAAAACATGGTTTGTAAAAGTGTCAACCGTAAAAAAAAAAAAATCCCGTGCGGACGGAATCAACAGCTGGAGTGGAAAACAAGCGATGTTTTGCGCTTCGGGATGATTTTATTTTTAACCAGGTGAGAACTCAAGGGAGCATGAGATAGGCGTTTCATTTTGCAAGGTTGACCTGGGGCATTAGTCTGCCAGGAGGAGGCAATGATTGCTGTTACGTCTGCTCTTTGGTGATTTCCGTGTTAAGTTTGTTCGCCTGCCCCGGCAACCTCCGATTGGCGCGGTTGGCTACGTACAGTGCGAGAGAAGTACAACATACGCAGACTCGCACAGAGACCCATACACTCATCAACTCGCACAGACACATCTTGATTTGAAGCTTTCGTGATTGCAGGAATCCATACTCTTTGGTTCTTTCGGTAAAGTCACGTGGGTAGAAAATAAAAAAAATCACGACGTTTCGATCGCAACACGAAGCAATCGTCATCAGGTGGGACAACCACAGCAGTTTTTTTCGTGCTGTGGTTGTCCCACCTGATGACGATTGATTGGTGTTGCTATCGAAACGTCGTGCTACCTACGTGAAAGAATCAAAGAGTATAGAGACCCATAGTTTGTTGTCCTTTCCCCGCACCTACAATTAGCGCGATTGGATACGTATGATGCGACAGACGTTCACCATACATACATCTCCCAAGAGGGCAATCTTTCGTAGTGACACGGAGATGTGTACATTTCCTGCTCTTCTGTGTTTTTGCAGACATACCTCAAGGATATTCTGCGCGAGATCGGGATCTACAACGTGAAGGGGACTCACAAGAACACGTGGGAGCTGAAGCCAGAGTACAGACATTACCAGAGCGACGAGAAGAGCGACTGACAACTCGGCTCAGTGTGTGGGCCTGCATCGCGCGTGCGTGTGTGCGTGTGTGTACCATACGACTCATTTAAACGCTGTTTATAAATGGGTATCACCACCACCGGTTGCGTATGGTGACGTGATGGGGTAAAGTGTGGGTACACCCACCGCTTCTAAAGGTGTTTGGCCAGCTTGCAAGAGTAGGGCCAAAAACATACCCCGCTCGAAGGGCTGTCTCGTGAGGCAGGGCTTGAACCTTCACCTTTAAGTTAATGTGCCCGGGTGTTGGCAGCAGCCTCCTTATTGAGAAGGATCGTTCGATGATGCGGTGGTGATGGCGAGGGTGGCGTTTGTCTCTTTGCAATGTTGCACTGCTGTCGATGCGGTACCAGCATTTGTTTTTAATGTGTTGAATAAACAAAAAAAATGTCTTATTCCTTCAATTAATTTCTCCACGTAGCGGCTGGCTGTGTGTGGCTCCCCACATCATCCGGTGCTGTGGGCCTTTACCGAACAGCTGAACGGGCACGCCTGAGATATGCGTTTTCATAACCCAAGCCCGCCAACTCTCATCTGGTCAAGTTTAGCCGGTTTTCGATGGTATCTGCAGGCAGGCACCAACCAAAAGCTTGGTTTTGCATTCAAGTTGCGCAAGCCTAATGCCTTGCAAATTATTTGACGACAAATTAAGCGATATCGCCCCACTCGTGTTCACAGCTTGAGTGCGTGCGCTCCTTAAGAGGTGGGAAGGTAATTGTCATTGGACACCATCTCTTAAAGGTTTTTTTTTATTTTCCAGATTTAAAAGATTGTAATACATAAATCAACATTCCCCCAACTTTGACCTGGATGTGCATCGTCATTGAATATTGTCTGTGCGTGCAAGTAAAGTGAAGTTACAGTATTGTCAGATGTTTTGTTTGCTTTGTCATGAATAGAAATTCTATAAATATGTCTTCAAATGTCTAAAAGTATGTCACGAAACCTGTTTAATTTTTTTTTCCACAATGCAGTCGTACTCGTACTGAAACTACTACGTTTATGAACGCGTAACATGGGACAGTTTAGCGTAATTATTGTGCACGCAAGCTTTACAAGCATTACCGAAGGCCGCCGTTTGCTACTGCTCAGCACGGCTTTGATCTGCAAATAAAACGACGGTGCTCCATCAACCCCTTCAGAAGAGCAACTGGTCGCTGCGCACTCGTCCACAAGTGGAAAATCAAAGACGACAACCCACGGTGTGACTGCGGGTCACCCGGACCGCACAAATTGACCATATCGCGAATAACTGCATCATCCTACGCCCGCTCTCCGGCGGACTGAGCGGAGTTAGTTGCACAACTCTCCCGAAGCTATCGCGTGGCTCACGAACTTGAACTTGCGCGTGTCATTTGCACATTTGCCATACGCTGGAGAGAGAGAGAGCGATACCGAAATTAAAACGTCTTCTCAAAATAGTGCAGTGTCCTTTGAAACCACACTGTAGCTGTTAAAAGCTCGCTTGCTTGCTACGAACGGCGTCTTTGTTACCCAAGTTATTTTTTGAATGTTGTCATTTGAAACCAACGGATGAAAACGTTGCAGGATTTAATAAAGAGCCAATTAAAAAGAGCGGGCATGTTTTTATTTTATTTTACTCCGCGTGAAGCAGCAGTGCCTTTCATTTTAACACCTGAAGAATGTTCGTTGACGTTTTCAACAGTGTCTTGTTTCTCACCACGTTTTGGAGAAACATCCTCAAGTATTATTTCGTGCCTGCGAGGCGTTGAATAAGTGCCACTTAAGTGCTTTGCCATGGGTTTCGGGATATTATTTGACCGTAAAAAAAAGGTGTCGTGGTTTATATGCGAAAGGCTTTTTTTTGGGGGGGGGGGTATGGGGTGGGGTATCTGTATCGCATGGCTATTATCCAAAGCAAATGTGGAAAAGGTTACCAAGGACACTGTTAATGGCACTAACGTTCACCAACAACGTCTGCCAGACCCCATATCTCTTGGGGGGGGGGGGGGGGGGGAGTCAATATCTCACCTTTCAGGTCTATTTTTAAAAAACCTCCCTCCATCTATCTTTATAACTCGCATTGTCGCTGATAGTGGTCGACCATTCGCAGTGCCTGTCCCAATAAATGCGTCTTGCGCGAATCCGCCCATCATCTATCATTATGACTCATTGCCACTGATACTGGGTGGCCATTCGCTATGCCTGCCATAAAGATTCCATCCTGTGCAAATCCTCCCACCATTTGTCCTCGTGATCCTCTCTCGTCACTGAAACTGAGTGACCATTCCCAATGCCTGTACACCTTGCAACAAATTCCACACCCATCAAAACCATTTCCCCCCCCCCCCCACTCTCTGATTACGTCTACAAGGCTAGTTGTGGCACGTTCCATTCCAAAGGTTCAGCTTGTGGCGCTTGTCTGTGGAGGGAGTTCGGGGTGGCGGGGGGGGCATGGGGAGTAAAGGTTACACACACGTGGTGGAGTGTGGAGCAACAACAGCGGCACATGCACCGTGCGAAGTTGCTTGCGCCGGCCAGAGGCTTGTCGGCATTGGAGAGGCTGGCACCCCGGGGCCTTGCTGACGCATGGAAAGGGCATTTGGTCGTCTGCCGCTAGAGCCGAGCGAGGGTGAATTGGGGTCCGTTCTGCGCACCTTGAAGTATCGATTTATTTACATGGCCAATCGGTGAATCATTTCAACGTTTGTCATGTACTCCACTGTTATTGGCCACAAACAATGGGGCCCGCGAAAGTTATGGTACAGGTGGTACCTATTCTTAGTTTTCGGTAAAGTCACGTAGGTAACAAAATTAAATTAATAAAAGTAAAATAAAAATTTAATAAAAATCACGACGTTTCGGAGGCAACACAAGCTTCCGTCTTCAGGTGGAACAGTCACAGCACGATAGCTGTATCAAGTGAGAGAAATTCCAAGAAAACCGTATTTTTATATATACTGGTTGAGGGTGGGAGGAGCCAAGGTAGGCCCTGGATATTATTTTTGTGAGGTTCGGTGCGGCTGAAGCACGCTGTTAGGAATGAGCCTTTGTTGTGTAAACTAGGTGCGGATGATGGAAAGGTGCCTTTTTGTTATGTAGAGATGATGCGGCTGAAATCGCTGCCAGGAAATTAGTCTTTGTACCGACAAGCGAAATGTACAATTTGGCCTCTTGAACTAAAGTTCCCGGAGCAGCCCCATGTAAAGTTGCACCTGCACACGAAATATGTAGAACTTCTTTCGCACCGCACGTAGCCCACCGGTGCTAATCGAAGGTGCGGATGGAAGGACACGAAACAACACAAAAAGCAGTTCTATTCGAAATGAGTTCTCAATCTACATTTAAAAGTGCGCACCTACGGTGGTGTCCTAATACACTGCTCAACACACTTTTTCTGGCATAAGGTATTCCAACGGTTTTAAGGTAATTCCAAATCTGGCATCAGTTTTTGTCTATCACATCAGGTTTTTGAGATATCAAATATTGCATTTTCAATAAAAACTGCAGAAGAAAAACATTAATAAATGTGGATATCTACATAAAATGGTATTATAAACACTATCCTAAAAATACAGCACCATATTTTAACACTAAAGCAGTCACTGACTCGCAACAACTTGCAATCATAAGTGACAGAGTTAATTTCGGGTAAAATCCATGAAAATGGGGTATGCCGATAGCATAAAAATGAGATGTGATAGAGCAAATCTGAGATCAGATTTGGAATCAGCACCCTGAAATTAGTCTAAAACAGCTGCAAAAGTCCAGGCCAGAAAAACATGTTTTTTTTTTGTTGACCAGTGTTAGCAACACGCGCTGATCACGGTGACGAGCCTCCTGTCATCCACATCACCTGGTGGGGAAGCCCCACAACACCGCCCACTCACCCCCACCCCCAGTGCCACGAAATCCACCTTTTTTTTCTGCCGGCACGCACTGCGTGACTTTTCGGCGTCTCGTTTACGACAAAAAACAAGTAAACCCGTAAAAACAAAGTTTTTCACTATAAATCCTTTATACGCGTGGCATCGGGGCGGCTAGAGTCCTCTCGTCCTCTGGCTTGAGATGGCTGCCACCTATGGGTCAGACGATTGTCTGGCAGCATTAAACAATTGGTAATTAAATATTTTATAAAAAATTCCCCTAAAAAGTGTAAAATTTTGGAAATTTTTTCACGAAAATGCATTGTCATGCACAACGAGTCTGTGTGCAAAATGTCAGCTCGATTGGATCACGGGAAGTGGATTAAAAAACGACCGAAAGATTTGCACGGTCCTAAGCAAGCAAGCAAGCGAACTTAATATAAAGGATTTAAAAAAGCATTCTCTCCCATCGACGGGAGGATTTCTGTTGAAAATTCCCGTCGTTGGATTGTTACTCTTTAGTTCTTTCGCTGAAGTCACGTAGAAAGAAAATAAATTAGATAATAGAGTACGACGTTTCGATTGCAACACAAGCAGTCGTCATCAAGTAGAACTAAATTTGTGACTTTACCGAAAGACCCAAAGAATATGAATTCCTGCAGTCACGAAAGCTTTAAGTCAAGATTGAGTTTTGTTTTGTTTATCTGCGATCGACAGAATGTGTTGTTGCAGGCTTGCGCGCAGTTTCCACGAGAGCGCCATGGGTGGAACCCTGCGTGGTTTGGGGCCGTCCATAAATGACGTCACGCACCTGGGGGAGGGGGGTCAGACATTTGTGACGATGTGTGACGATGGGGGGGGGGGGGGTGAGAAATGTGACGTCACATCAAAATGCGCAACTTTAAATAAATATAGACAACACGTTCTGCTTAATTAAATAGACTTTTTGATAAATGTTTTCTCCTACAACATCAGAGTGCAGCGCTACATTAAATACGCACTACAAGGACAATAGTTGAACGCGATTTGAAGCATGTTTTATTTTTTTTGGTGGGGGGGGGGGGGGGGCAGAGCTTTGTGACGTCATATTTGAGGGGGGGGGGTGTCTGACTTTTTGTGACGCCGTGTGACGAGGCGGGGGGGGGGTCAAAAATCGTCTAAAACCGCGTGACGTCATTTATGGACGACCCCCTAGTCAATATGCACAGACAGTGCCCTACCTCGTCACGACATCACAGTGCGATTCGCGCGATCCGGTTGCAGGCAGCTTAATTCGTACCCACACACGTGCACACGCACCACGTGGTATGTTGTGTCAACACACACCACGTGGAGTGTTGTGTCAACACACCACGTGGTGTGTTGATCGTCTCCAGTGAGGTTGATGGGCACTGTACCCCAGGGTTACGGGTGGGATGAGGAGTCTGTGCACACATTTCAATCAGTTACGGGATCACGACTGTGCCCCATCCATCTCTTGGTTACTGAGCGATTAGCTTAGGGGCCGTGGGTGGCCAGCACCACGCCCGACCGTCTTTGTCTCCCCAGTGGCGATGTTTACACACCGCACCAGGTACTCATTTTGAGACTGAGTCGACCTAGGGGAGGCCCGGGACCGGTTCAGATAATCGTCATCGGTGTTGGCGGTGAGCGGGAATCGCCGGGTTCGCTCCCCCCACACCGAGATACACACACAGACACACACAGAGATACACACACAGACATACACACAGAGATACACACACAGACACACACAGAGATACACACAGAGATACACACACAGATACACACACAGACACACACAGAGATACACACACAGACACACACACAGAGATACACACACAGACGCAGAGATACACACACAGACACACACAGAGATACACACACAGATACACACAGATACACACACAGACACACACAGATACACACACACAGATACACACACAGACACACACAGATACACACACAGAGATACACACACAGAGATACACACACACAGATACACACACAGATACACACACAGACACACACAGAGATACACACACACAGATACACACACACACGCAGAGATACACACACACAGACCAGGCATACACACAGACACAGAGATACACACACAGATACACACACACATACACCGAGATACACACACACAGACACACACACCGAGATACACACACACACACACACAGAGACACACACCGAGATACACACAGACAGACACACACCGAGATACACACACTGACACACACACAGACAGACACACACACCGAGATACACACAGACAGACACACACACAGACAGACACACACCGAGATACACACACAGACACACACACAGACAGACACACACACCGAGAAACACACAGACAGACACACACACACGTACACAAGCTCCGCCTCCACTCCACGAACTGGGCGTGGCTTCACCCCACGTCCAATCCGCGCGTGTCTGGGAGGAGGCGAGAACGATGAGCAGTGGGGGGGTGGAGTGGGTGGAGGGGTGGAGGGTGGAGTGGGGAGAGAATCATCAGAGAGGACCAGCGGCGGATCGAGCGCGGGCGATGATGCCAATAACGCCGCAACGTTTCCTCGTTCCCTGTGTACGCCAGGAGGTCGAGACGGCCTCTCGCGAGCCACAGACGAGTCTCCCGTCGTCGTGAGCAGCGGGGACCAGTCCGACAGGGACATTTAACTCGACGACAGAGCCGTGGGTGCTGACGCTACGATACGCGTGCTGCTGCTGTTGTTGTTGTTCACGGCAGAGTGCGCTGTCATTTTTGTCGCTGCTGCTGCTGCCGCTGTTGTTGTTGTTTAATGGTCTCCCTGCAAGGGTTGTTGAAGCCGCCGCTGCCGCTGTTATTGCTGCTGTTGTTGCTGTTGCTGCTGCGAGGTTTGCTGAATGACAATTCGACCGTCGGCTCGACGAGGCTGTTGGTGTCATTAAGCGAGCCAGCCCGAGCCGTGCCAGGCCGAGCCTAGTCAGCAAGAGCTGAGTCAGCCCGAGCCAGCCCTTGCCGAGCCAGGCCAAGCCAGCCGGAGCCAGCCGGAGCCAGCCCGTGCCGAGCCAGGCCGACCCAACCCGTGCCGAGCCAGCCCGTGCCGAGCCAGGCCGGAGCAAACCCGAGCCAGCCCTTGCCGAGTCAGGCCGAGCCAGCCCGTGCCGAGCCAGCCCGTGCCGAGCCAGCCTGAGCCAGCCCGTGCCGAGCCAGGCCGGAGCAAACCCGAGCCAGCCCGTGCCGAGCCAGCCTGAGCCAGCCCGTGCCAAGCCAGCCCGTGCCGAGCCAGGCCGGAGCAAACCCGAGCCAGCCCGTGCCGAGCCAGCCTGAGCCAGCCCGTGCCGAGCCAGCCCGTGCCGAGCCAGCCTGAGCCAGCCCGTGCCGAGCCAGGCCGGAGCCAGCCCGTGCCGAGCCAGCCCGTGCCGAGCCAGCCCGAGCCAGCCCGTGCCGAGCCAGCTCGAGCCGAGCCAGCATGTCGTTCACGGCGGAGGATCTCAACAATGGGCAGCCGCACTGCGCGGGCAGCAAGAAGAAGAGCGGCTTCCAGATCACGAGCGTGACGACGGCCAGGGCGCACAGCAACAGCGCCGGGGACGACACGGAGGTGAGCTTCGACCTCGAGGACGACGCCTCCACGAAGACCGAGGAGCTCGGCGGCTCCTGCTCGGACATCTTCGACACGCCCGCTGCCGCCGCCTGCGCCGAGATGATTTTCCTCCCCGCGGCCGACGAGACGGAGCAGTTGGCGCCCGCCGAGCCCGGAGATCGAGGGACGCCTGGGGCGGTGGAGTCGGGCGACGGTGGCGGCGGCGGCGGCGATGTTGAGGAGGTTGAGCAGCCTGCTCCTGCCGCTACCTCGATGGTGTTCAGAGCCGATGGTGGGGCACCCGCCGTGGAGGTTGTGGTCGGTGGACACGTCGAGCAAGCGAGCTCGCAGAGCAACCAAACTTACGGTCATCATCATCATCATCAGCAGCAGCAGTCGCAGTCTCACCTGCAGCCGCAAGCCCACGCGACTCCGCACGGCTGCAATTCGCGATTCCGCGTCGTCAAGCTGGTGGAGAAGGAGCCCTTCAAGAAGGGCCGCTGGAACTGCACGGACTTCTACGAGAAGGACAAGGAGGTGGTGGTGGGCCAGGCCTCTGCCCTGGCCCACCACGACGCCTGCTCCGTCGTGTCCCGGGAGAGCGTCGCATTCTCCGGCCCGGTGCCGTCCCTCCACGCCTTCGACAGCCAAGCGTACGGGCAACAACACAACCACCAACAACACCAACAACAACAACAGCAGCAGCAGCACCACCAGCACCCCCAGCAATGCGACCCTCTCGGCGGCGAGAGCGTCCACCGGATGGGCCGGGACGTGCCGGCCGCGTCCTGCGGCCCGAGCCAGCCGGGTCTGGCCCCTCTCGCGGTGGCGCACCCGGCACTGCCGGGTTTCCCTCAGGGCTACTACGAAGCTGCCGCACCAGCGCCCAGCCAGGTGGCCGGCGGCGGCGGCGGCAACACGCTACCTGCGGGCAACGGGGGCGGTGGGTTCTTTGAGCAGCAGCAGCAGTTGGGCGTGCCGGGTGCTCTTCCGGGCATAGGTTGGGCTCCGGACAATCTGCAGAGCGTGACAGCCTCGAACGTGGGCAGCGATGCTCTGTTGCAGGCTGGCCAGCAACAGCAACAGCAGCAGCAACAGCAACAGCAGCAGCCGTTGCAAGTTCCGCAGCAGGGCTATGGGATCTGCCTCGTGGAGGAAGGGACTGACAACCCTCAGCTTCAGCAGGCCCTTGGATTCCACGGCGGTCTCTTAGATCAGCAGATGGAGCAGCAGCAGCAGCAGCAGATGCCCTCCTTCGGCGTTCAGATGCAGCCGCCGCAGCTGCCGCCACAAGCGCCGTTACCGAATTTGTCCGAACTGCAGATGAGGGCCAATTCTCCGCATCCGCCGGTGCTTCTACAGCAGCAGCAGCAGCAGGCCTGGCAGCAAAGAATGCCGCCGCATCCTCAAACAGCGGACGGCAATTTCCTCCAGCATTCGCTGGCGTCGTCGGCGGTCCACAAGCCGGCGTCGCCGATCGCGGCCGGGTTCCCCGCGGTGCCGAAGAGCCCCCCGAGCGCCGTCACGCAGCAGCTCAACTCCGTGCTGGCGCAGATGCACTCGTCGCAGGGCCAGCAGCAGTTCATGGCGCAGAACCCTCACCTGCGGCCGCTGGGCACCGCGCCGCAAGCCGGCCCGGACCCCCCCCAGCAGCTTGCGCCGATGTTTCAGCAGCAGAGCGGTCAGAGCGCCGCGGGGAGGGCGGTCAACGCCCACGTTCTCGCGCAGCCTCCGCCGGTGGCCCTGGGCTTCGACAACATCGTGTCGAACGTCCACTCCGGCGAACCCGCCGGCGTCACGTCTCCGCTGCCCGTCGCCCTCGCCCAGACGTTCAACGTCGGCTTCGCGGACGCGGCGCAGATGGACGCCGCGCTGTTTCCGCCGCCGCCGCTGCTGCTGCCGGCGGGAGCCGCGGGCGCCGGTCGGTACCTCCTGGGATCGGCCGGCGTCGTGCCGCGGCTGGACGGCCACCAGCAGCAGCAGCAGCAGGCGTTCGCGGAGCCGTCAACCGCTGGCGGAGGAGCGGACGGTGCGGCGGTGGCGGTGGCGATGCCCTCCTCTGGTGTGGCTCAAGGTGCGGTGGGCACGGCTGAAGACGACAGGTGAGCGCGGAATGTCTCGCCCGGTGGTTTCGGTTTTGTGGTTTGGAGCCGGCACTACGTACGGTAGTGCAAAATAAGTTTAACATACATACACAGAGACCTACAGACACACAGACCCGTAGACTCACAGAGACCTCTAGAGATACCCATAGAGACACCCACAGAGACCCACAGACTCACACAGAGACCCACAGACTCACACAGAGACCCACAGACTCACACAGAGACCCACAGACTCACACAGAGACCCACAGACTCACACAGAGACCCACAGACTCACATAGAGACCCACAGACTCACACAGAGACCCACAGCCTCACATAGAGACCCACAGACTCACACAGAGACCCACAGACTCACACAGAGACCCACAGACTCACACAGAGACCCACAGACTCACACAGAGACCCACAGACTCACACAGAGACCCACAGACTCACTCAGAGACCCACAGACTCACACAGAGACCCACAGACTCACATAGAGACCCACAGACTCACTCAGAGACCCGCAGCCTCACACAGAGACCCACACACTCACACAGAGACCCACAGACTCACAGACTCACACAGAGACCCACAGACTCACACAGAGACCCACAGACTCACACAGAGACCCAAAGACTCACACAGAGACCCACAGACTCACACAGAGACCCACAGACCCACACAGAGACGCAAAGACTCACACAGACCCAAAGACTCACACAGACCCACAGACTCACACAGAGACCCACAGACTCACACAGAGACCCATAGACTCACACAGAGATCCACAGACTCACACAGAGACCCAAAGACTCACACAGAGACCCACAGACTCACACAGAGACCCACAGACTCACACAGAGACGCAAAGACTCACACAGACCCAAAGACTCACACAGACCCAAAGACTCGCATAGAGACCCACAGACTCACACAGAGACCCACAGCCTCACACAGAGACCCACACACTCACACAGAGACCCACAGACTCACAGACTCACACAGAGACCCACAGACTCACACAGAGACCCACAGACTCACACAGAGACCCACAGACTCACACAGAGACCCAAAGACTCACACAGACCAATAGACTCACAGAGAGACCCACAGACTCACACAGAGACCCATAGACTCACACAGAGATCCACAGACTCACACAGAGACCCAAAGACTCACACAGAGACCCACAGACTCACACAGAGACCCACAGACTCACACAGAGACGCAAAGACTCACACAGACCCAAAGACTCACACAGACCCAAAGACTCACATAGAGACCCACAGACTCACACAGAGACCCACAGCCTCACACAGAGACCCACACACTCACACAGAGACCCACAGACTCACAGACTCACACAGAGACCCACAGACTCACACAGAGACCCACAGCCTCACACAGAGACCCACACACTCACACAGAGACCCACAGACTCACAGACTCACACAGAGACCCACAGACTCACACAGAGACCCACAGACTCACACAGAGACCCACAGACTCACACAGAGACCCATAGACTCACACAGACCAATAGACTCACAGAGAGACCCACAGACTCACACAAAGACCCATAGTTTTTTGTCCTTCCCACACACCTCTGATTAGCGCGGTTCAGCTACGTACGGTGCGATCGAAGTTGAAAATACGTACATGCATCATGTCAGGTGGGGCAATGCACCCACATTTTTCCCCCTCTAAATACAAATTCTGGAGCATGGATGAAGAAAGCCGGTTCAACGTTTGGCACGTACGCACTTACACAAGCACGTACGCACGCACTTACACAAGCACGTACGCACGCACTTACGCACGTACGTACGCACGCACTTTCACAAGCACGTACGCACGCACTTTCACAAGCACGTACGCACGCACTTACACAAGCACGTACGCACGCACTTTCACAAGCACGCACGCACGCACTTACACAAGCACGTACGCACGCACTTACACAAGCACGTACGCACACACTTACACAAGCACGCACGCACACACTTACACAAGCACGTACGCACGCACTTTCACAAGCACGCACGCACGCACTTACACAAGCACGTACGCACGCACTTACACAAGCACGTACGCACACACTTACACAAGCACGCACGCACGCACTTACACAAGCACGCACGCACGCACTTACACAAGCACGTACGCACGCACTTTCACAAGCACGCACGCACGCACTTACACAAGCACGCACGCACGCACTTACACAAGCACGCACGCACACACTTTCACAAGCACGCACGCACGCACTTACACAAGCACGTACGCACGCACTTACACAAGCACGTACGCACACACTTTCACAAGCACGTACGCACGCACTTACACAAGCACGTACGCACGCACTTACACAAGCACGTACGCACGCACTTACACAAGCACGTACGCACGCACTTTCACAAGCACGCACGCACGCACTTACACAAGCACGTACGCGCGCACTTACACAAGCACGCACGCACTTACGCCATGATATCTCTCAAACGTTTCTCCCTCGTCGAGGAAGGTGGTCAACGTGATCTCCCCGTGAAATCACACGCGCGGCCCGAATCGGTTGAACGTCCCGAGCCGGGCTTCCCCTGCCGTCGTTGACGTCCGTGACCGGTGGTACGGACCCCCCCCCTCCCCAGCCACGAAAACCTCCCAGGGGGATCGGTGACTGAGCCGATGATCCCACACCCCCCCCCCCCGTGCCACGGATTTGAACCAACGACTCAACGACTCGCGCCGCGCTTATCCGGTGCGGCCCCCGTGCGTTGCATATCGATCGCGACCGAACGAACTTTTCCCCGTCTTGATTTGGCTCGGGATGAGCGGGGTGGCGTGACGAGGCCGGCGACCCCGAGGTCAATTCCCCAGGCGCGGCTGCCATCGGTGGCGAGTGAATCTCGACGCCCCGGTTCCTGGCTCATCGTTTTGGTTTTTTCACGAATGCCCACACGGATCGTAGCGTCCCGTCAATTAAGGCGCATGGCCAGCTTATTTTCAGCGAAATGCAGTTGAGGAATCTTGTTTTTTTTCAGTACGTGCATCTTCACCGACTAAAAGTAGAGAAAAGCATTAGGTCAAATTTTTTTTAAAATAACGTTCACATCGTTACGGGAAAAATTGTATCGTTGAGATGGTCACGTCAAAATTAACGTCGTCATAATGTACCACTAAATATCTCGTCGCGGGAACCCCAGCGGTAGCTGGCTTGCCATTTGGGCTATTCGCGATGGCAGATAAACCCCGCCAGCACGTTCTAACTCATTTATAGGGATTAGAAGCCCCAACAACGAGTGGAAAAACAAACTTTAATATTGTAGTAATTCGAAAATGCGCTAAAATCTGAACCGGGACAGGCATTGATACCGCCCGGTTGAGCAAGTGTGAACAGCAGCCAGGGGCGAGCGTGGATGGAGCAAATTTGTGCTGCTGTGTTTCCAATAAAACTGTAGGGTGTAGGGTGACATTAAAAAAACAAAACTGTGTTGAACATCTCTTGTAAGATTTTCCAGTATTTATTTTACTTGAGAAGAGGGGCTGCCCTTGTTCCATAGAATTGGCATCGTGTAAACGAACGTGTGTTTTTCAAGCGGGTTTCATCGTGTTTTTTTAATTAAAATCTTCTAATTTATTTCATGCCATCACAGAGAGCATGTTGTTTGACCGCATTTCCCGCCCCCCCTCTCACAATCTCACAATCTAACGTAACGTCATTTAGGCGAATACATTCAACGTTTAAGGGCCAAACGATGGAGCACATGTTCTTGGTTCTTTCGGTAAAGTCACGTAGAAGGGAAATAATAAAATAATAAAAATAAAACATAATAAAATCATTCTCACGACGTTTCGGCCACAACGCAAGCAGCCGTCCTCAGGTGAAGAACACCTGTTCTTTACCGAAAGAACCAAGAAGATGAATCCCATGTTCGCAATTCTGGCAGCTACCTGATGATGCTGTCGCTGTGACCACCAGCGAAACGTCCGTGCCCGATCGTTAAACGTGGATCGCTCTCCAGCAACGCACCGCTGTGCTGCAGCGGCAATAAATCGGCACGTTTGTCCGTCACGTGACAACCTTATTTAGCCGTCTGCGTCGGCTGAAGGAAGATGGCTTTGCGACGATCATTTTTACCTGCGCGATCTGACCCAAAAATCAATTGTGAACCACAAACCGTACACCGGTGTATCGCGACGTTGCCAAATCCTCTTGTTTATTGAACAAGTGCAGTTTCCACTTTTTAAAAAATAAATTGTCAAATAAATCGGTGGGGACAGGTGCGAATGCGTACGGCTGATCGAAAGACCCATGCCCTGCTGCCCAAAAAAGGATTTAAAAGAGGTTTGCGATCTTTTATCGTCGAATTTGTTTAGGGCGCAGGGCATAGGTTTTTAATCAGATATTATAATCGTCACCACCATTATCGTCAATCCTACTCCGTTATCCTCTCCAAACCATCATCGTCACTGGCGTCATCATCAGGACGATCGTCGTCATCCGTCACTGGCTGTAATTGTGTGGACGTTTATGATATTCAACTTTGGGTTTTTTCCATTCATTTCAACCGGCTGCATGCAAAATGGATCGGGCACGGCAATTTGCCACTTGCCTTTTCTAAAAATACGAGAGACTCCAGCGTACTCTGTGCCCTTCTATTAGAATTAAGATGTCCCTTTGGACAGCACAGCTGTCTAAATGTGACCGCCGCTGGTACATTAACGGTGGGGAAAAAAAAAAACCTTACTTCAGCAAAATAACGTAAAACAATAAACATCAACGTTTCTCCTAGTTCCTGTCATCCAAATTGTCCGTCGATTCAATCCCTCAATTAGAATAAAAATAATCCGATGATAATTTTTTTCCCCGAGAAATCCCACTAATTCAAATCAAGGCTTGATATTTTTCAGAATGGTCCCACATTTTGGAGGACGATTGGCCCAATTAATCAAAAGGCCGCGCAGAATCCTAAATCCACTGATCGTGAAATATCTTCCCGCTATAATAAACACTTATTATCATTTATACCAACCCCACAATATCTTACGTTCCTGTGATGTAACAATCCAATAGCCACGAACTGATTTGATCGCTCCATCTCCTCCGTGCTTGGCTTGAGTAACCGCTTCAAATGCATTCCACTGGGCAGTTCATTGTGCATTATTACATCGTTGCTGTAAAAGCAGGCGTAAAGATGAGATGGGGAATGTTAACGGTCTTGGCCATACTAATATGGTTTTTCCACTTTTTTTCTGGCAACAAAACCTTATTAGTATATTTTGGTACTGGCAAAAGAGGTCCCATGATGTAGCTGCTCACCCCGAGCCCTCATTACTCTGGTAGTGCGTTGTCTTTGAACTGTGCGCCTTTTGGCGTCATCTGGTCGAACACCATATGAGACGAGGCTCTAAAGAAAGCTGTCTCTGGTGTGGACCAATCAGTTTCAAAGACAACGCATAAATTACCAGAGTATTGTTTTTTGTTTGCATTTGACTGCAAGTATTGTGGTTAATGTAAGCATGATTCCTTGCAAAAGGTGTCAGTTTTGTTGCCAGAAAAAAGAGGAAAAACCCTATTAGTATATTTTGGTACTGGCATAAGAGGTCCCATGGTCTTGGCCATCTCAGATGTGCCGAGCTTGCGATCGTAAAGTTCTGTAAAACCGTATTCATGCACCCCAAAGTATTGCGGTCACGTGGCGACGTTTAAACTGTTCGGCAAGTAAATGCTTGCTAGCCCATCGGAATGTACTTGGCGACGTACAAATGACATGTAATGATTATACAACGAGCCGTCTCGCTGAATTAATTGACGCTGGCATCACCTGCGATTTAAAATTGTTTTACGCTTGAGGGGAAAGGGGGTAGAATAAGCGTAAAGGTTTGCACGGTTAGCTAAAGAAGTTCAACACACATAGACTCACACAGTGACCCATTGACTCACACAGAGACCCATAGACTCACACAGAGACCTGTAGACTCACACAGAGACCCATAGACTCACACAGAGACCCGTAGACTCACACAGAGACCCATAGACACACACAGAGACCCATAGACTCACACGGATACCAATAGACTCACACAGAGACCCATAGACTCACACAGAGACCCATAGACTCACACAGAGACCCATAGACTCACACAGAGACCCATAGACTCACACAGAGACCCATAGACTCACACAGAGACCCATAGACTCACACAGAGACCCATAGACTCACACAGAGCTCCATAGACTCACACAGAGACCCATAGACTCACATAGAGACCCATAGACTCACACAGAGACCCACAGACTCACACAGAGCTCCATAGACTCACACAGAGACCCATAGACTCTCACACAGACCCATAGACTCATAAAGAGACACATAGACTCACACAGAGACCCGTAGACTCACACAGAGACCCGTAGACTCACGCAGAGACCCATAGACTCACACAGAGTCCCATAGACTCACACAGAGTCCCATAATCTGTTGTTCATCCCCGCACCTCCGATTGACACGTTTGGCTTTGTATAGTGCGAAAAAAGTTCAACAGGCTATGTGAGTTCAATCCCAGGCCACGGCTAACATCGGTGGTGAGTGACATCTGAACCAGTCCTGGGTGACCAGCGTGGTGAAGTATGGTCAAACAAACCCCGGTGACCGACATGTTTTGCATTCACAAAAGGGGCTGAAAACGTTTGGAATTGTTATCGTTAGTAATATCGTCAAGTCGACCCTAATTAGCAAAGTGCACTTAATTTTGACACTTTAAGTCACATTAATGTTTAACGTTAAACACGGCACGTTAAGGTTTTCCGTGTTATTTATTGACCGTCGTATAAATGGCACTTTGACGTTCACGGAAAAGTTTTATATCGGTGTCGCGTAGTGTGAGAGCGCGCCGGGGCGTTCTGTGTGTGCAAAGGGGGGTTGTTGGGGTTGTGGTTTGCCGCTAAAGTTTCCCAGCTGTCCTGGTTTTCCCAGTGATCGCCGCCCTCTTGTCAGGAGATCTGCTGGTTTTCCCGGGAAATTGAACCTGCCTGGCAGAGGTCGAAAACGGGTTTTGATTCCTTACCCGTACCCGTACCCGGCCGCACCAGGGTCGCAAACGGGTACCCGTACCCTACCCGATACCCGGCCGGGTACGGGTAGCCGGGTATCGGGTAGGGTACGGGTATCGGGTACCCGATTACGACCTCTGGGATGAAGCCATGTTGCAGGCGCGGGTGGGTTGATTCTAGGAACTTGAATTGTGAGAAGAGACAAGACGTTGGGAAATGAGTGACAAACGGTTACTCACCAGTGACTCACGGCCTACCCGTACCCGGCCGCACCAGGGTCGCAAAGCGGTACCCGTACCCGGCCGGGTACGGGTGTCCGGGTATCGGGTAGGGTACGGGTATCGGGTACCCGGTTGCGACCTCTGCTGCCTGGTTCCTTGCCGGCTGCGTCGTGATGCCCGTTTCAGCAGTTTTCCTGCTGTGATTCTCCCACCTGATGACGATCGCTTGTGTGGCGATCGAAACGTCGTGATCTGTTATTTTGTCTACCTACATGACTTTACCCAAAGAACCAAAGAGTATGGATTCCTGCAGTCACGAAAGCTTCAGATAGTAACGAATTGTCATGTTTGGTTGGGTGATGGTGGCGTTGGGTGATGGTGGCGGGTTTAACAACACATTTATTTTCGCGCGATCTTGCCCCAAAAAAACCGCTCGTGGATTATAAAAATGCCACACCACCACGACCTTTGCTTCATAATACCGGGGGGGTGGGGGAAGAGCATGTTTTATGATAGAGAGAATACGGAAATCGATTTACAGCCCTCTGTCAATCCATTGTTGGACAAATACCTCGCCAGCCTGTGTCGGTGTTGGGCGCTTCATTGACCTGACCAAACTTGACCCACGGCTCGTAATTTTTCAGCGGTTGTGAGCGAAACATTTTTTCTTCTTCTTCCCCGATATCACCTTGAACTTTTTATTTTTATTTCCCCTCACGCATGATAACAAACGAAAGATACGGGATAATCTGCCAATCGTCTTGTCGCTGGCGCCTGCCCTCTCGGTGATTGTCATTGGGAGGTTGAAGAGGCCTCTCTCTGTGTCTCTGGCCTTGACGGTAGGGAATGCCTCCATTGTGTTTTTTCTTCTTCTAGATTTGAAGCTTTCGTGACTGCAAGGATTTATATTCTTAGGTTTTTTCGGTAAAGTCACGTAGGTAAAACATTAAAATTAATAAAAGTTAAATTAAAATAAAATAAAAATCACGACGTTTCGGAGGCAACACAAGCTTCCGTCTTCAGGTGGAACCGTCACAGCACGATTGCTGTATCAAGTGAGAGAAATTCCAAGAAAACAGTCCTTGTATATATACTGGTTGAGGGTGGGAGGAGCCATTGTGAGGTTCGGTGCGGTTTCAGCCGCACCACCTCTACATAACAAAGGCTCAGTCCCATTTACAGCAACCGCACTTTTACATCAGCCGCACCTTAACAACTCTTGGAACCTCCCATTTCAAGCAGTCTACACAACAAAGGCTCTTTTTTCGTCTTATTCACAATTTGCTCCCAGCATTTCTCGGTTAATCCGTTGAGAAATGCGTTTAAACCTCCCGAGAGCTCGGGATTAATTGCCTGCAAATTGAAAAAGGCAAACCTGCGTCACTTACCATGGTAGGGACCAGCGGCGTCAAATAAGTCGGTCGATCGGTCGGTCGGCCGCGTGCAGGTGGGGTAAAGTGTGGGAACTCCCGCCTCTTCCAAGTTGTCTGGCCAGGGTGGAAGAGTAGGCCAAATACCCCACGCGCTAGAGGGGACCTCCGCAACCTCCGCCAGCGGTGTGGTGAGCGAGCAGTTGCAGGGCCGCGCCTTTTACCTTTTGGAAAATGTACCGGCGGCGTTGCGAATGTTGCCATCAACGGCAACAAAGTAGCGGGCTACATTTTTGTATTTCACTTTAATCACTTGGGTTTAACTGCCACCCCCTCCCCCGCCGCCCGAGGCTAAGGTCAGAGGTCGCAACCGGGTACCCGATACCCGTTTGTGACCCTGGTGCGGCCGGGTACGGGTAAGCCGTGAGTCACTGGTGAGTCACCGTTTGTCACTCATTTCGGGTAGGGAACGGGTACCCATTTGCGACCCTGGTGTGGCCGGGTACGGTTAAGGAATCAAAACCCGTTTGCGACCTCTGGCTAAGGTACAACAACCATTTACCGCGGTGGCACAGATGGCGTCGATTGGGGGGCAGCGGGAGGAGTAACGTTGCAGTGACGTCGGGCAGCGGCTTCGCGAGACGCCTCGGAGCGAAGGGGGGGGGGGGTGGCGAGGACTTTAGAACGTTCTCAGACCTTTGGCCGGCCACACCGCGGACGCTAAACGCCGATGAGGCGAGAATTGCTGCTGCCGCCGTCGTGTGCCGTGGCCCGTCCGCTGACGTCGCCACCCGTGGATCCACTCGCCCCGGCTTTCTGTAGAGTCGGCGGCCTTGACCACGATGACGATGGCGGCACGGCCACGCGCACTCGGCCCTGCCGAGCCGGCGGTCTAG
Organism: Lethenteron reissneri; assembly: GCF_015708825.2. NCBI lineage: Eukaryota > Metazoa > Chordata > Hyperoartia > Petromyzontiformes > Petromyzontidae > Lethenteron > Lethenteron reissneri. The sequence goes on from NC_083835.1 coordinate 6,200,251, forward strand.
ACGAGGCTGAGGGCATCGTTACGTGCGACGTACGATGCGGTGGTCACGTGACACACGCGCAGGGCATATGGCATGGGAGCCGGGCCTTCCTGTTGTTTGCGGGCGGCGGCAGCGGCGGCACACCTGCGCGCATCGTTAGATCTCTTGAGTTGGTGGTTCAGGCAAGGCTGAGAATAATCCATACGAGCAAATGTAGTGGTCGCGCGACACGCGTGAGAGGCATATGGGGTGGCGGTCGGGCCTTCCTCTGCTGGTTGTGAGCAGCTTTGCGTGTTGTCAAATCTGCAAGACGTGTAGAACGTTATTGGATTACAGTTTCACAGGGAACGGGAGCCAGGACAGCTCCGGCGAGATGTTAACTACCTCGCCTGGTATACAGGAGGTCGTGAGTTCGATCCCGACCCTGACGCCTGCTGTATGGTTGGGGTTTGCGTGTCTCTCTCTCTCCGTGGTGAGATGTTAACTACCTCGCCTGGTATGCAGGAGGTCGTGAGTTGGATCCCGACCCTGACGCCTGCTGTATGGTTGGGGTTTGCGTGTCTCTCTCTCTCCGTGGTGAGATGTTAACTACCTCGCCTGGTATGCAGGAGGTCGTGAGTTGGATCCCGACCCTGACGCCTGCTGTATGGTTGGGGTTTGCGTGTCTCTCTCTCTCCGTGGTGAGATGTTAACTACCTCGCCTGGTATGCAGGAGGTCGTGAGTTGGATCCCGACCCTGACGCCTGCTGTATGGTTGGGGTTTGCGTGTCTCTCTCTCTCCGTGGTGAGATGTTAACTACCTCGCCTGGTATGCAGGAGGTCGTGAGTTGGATCCCGACCCTGACGCCTGCTGTATGGTTGGGGTTTGCGTGTCTCTCTCTCTCCGTGGTGAGATGTTAACTATCTCGCCTGGTATGCAGGAGGTCGTGAGTTGGATCCCGACCCTGACGCCTGCTGTATGGTTGGGGTTTGCGTGTCTCTCTCTCTCCGTGGTGAGATGTTAACTACCTCGCCTGGTATGCAGGAGGTCGTGAGTTGGATCCCGACCCTGACGCCTGCTGTATGGTTGGGGTTTGCGTGTCTCTCTCTCTCCGTGGTGAGATGTTAACTACCTCGCCTGGTATGCAGGAGGTCGTGAGTTGGATCCCGACCCTGACGCCTGCTGTATGGTTGGGGTTTGCGTGTTCGCTCTTCCCGTAGTCGCGTGGATTTCTCTCCGTGTCCTCCGGTTTTGCCCTCCACATTTATAAACACGCGTTTGGAGTATTCGGCCCCCATAAATCCACCTCGTCGGGCTGTCGTTTTAGAGACGGCCAGGCCGCTTCTGAACAAGAGCTACACACAGCTCGGTGGACCTGACCTGGTAAAATAAAAAAAAAACAGTTTTGTTGTTTTTTTATTGGTTTTCGAAAACCAAAGGGGGAATCGTTCCTCCGCAAAACGATCGTCTCCGTCGAGTTGAAGGAGCAGGAGGTGCCCCCCCCCCGTCCCTCCGTAAACGTGCAACGTCGGCCCAACGTCGGGGCGCCAACGTCGGCATGGTCGCTGGGCGTGTAGAGAGATGCGCCCGGGGAGATTGCATCGGAAGGGCACAGCAGTGGCGTTGTGTTTCGGAGAACAACGTTCACACGAGCTCCGTCAATCGCACACGCCGTCACGGCACCGCCTGGATGGGCGGCAGGAGGCCGCTAAGCGAAAAGCAAAAAATCGACTGTTGTGCAGTACTTTCTGCGCTCCCGCACGCCTGTGCTGATCTTCCCCCCACCGCCTTTTGAGCCGACGGGGCGCGGTGAAGCATGGTCGAATAAATCACCGCGGTCCTGCGGAGAAGGGGCGTTTTGGCAGGTTTGGGGAAAGAGAGGGCATTGCGTGTAACGTGTTACCCTTCAGGAGGTCTGGTCGGGTAAGCTAAGCAGGTGTCATAGGCTGTGTGGCAACGTGGAGATGCGGCGGGCGGGGGGGAGGGAGCGCAGGGAGGGTTGCCAAGCCTGGAATTGGCAATCGCATCGATCCAGTTCCTCGGTGTTTACCATCGAAAGCAAATCGCTGAGATTGTGACGACGACGACGACTGGATATTTAAAGAAAATCAATTCATTATCATAATAATAAGAAGAACGACAACCAACGAAAAAAAATATCTCCCTGAATAGCACCAGCAGTCCAGAGTTGGCAACCCGAGAGCACACGGGGCGGTCGCGTGCCACGTCCACATTCGGTGTAAACATATACGCAGCTCCAGAACAGTTGACGGTACACAACCGTACTGCAGCGCTGCGTTGTGCCGCACTCTACTGTATCTCTCCGCGTGCGTCGTCGGTTGCGTCGCTTTTGTATCTGTCCACCTCCGCCCGTCACTCGGGGTAATTTGCGGCTGCATGCTTCCTCCTCCTCCCCCTGTCTGTGTTGCTATTTTGGGCCCCCGAGCAAAACCTCCGTGGAGCGGCCGGGCGGGCCGCTCGGTGATTCGGTCTGCCGGCCGCCGATGCACTTTGAACCCCGGGGACGACTCCCGAGTTCGATTCCCTGCCACGGCTCGCGTCCGTGGCTGTCGTGACGTCCCCCCCCTCGCCCCCCCCCCCGTCCCGTTAGATCAGTGTTCTTCGTTGGCGGCCCATCCTTGCGGCCCCCGACGCTTCCCATCACCGTCGTGCCGATGTCAAACCCCAATGGCTTGAAATGGGTGGCGGCCCTCACGCGCAGCGCCGGCGTGGGCCCCGAAATTAGTGAAGATCACGGCGCTAGACGAACGCGGCACTTGGCCGGAGCGGTCAAGCAAGCGCCGTGGCCGTCACGGTCTGGGGGGGGGGGGGCGGGGGGGAAGCCTTCGCAAGGCTGTAAATAATGAGCTACCAAAAGGGTTGGAACGGTGGGACAGCGGTCAGCGCACTGCGCTTTGAGCCTAGCGATCTGAGTTGACATCCCGTGGTGTGATTCACCAGCCAATACTTGGCCAGTGTGGCGAAGTTTGGTCAAACGGCACCCACGACTGACGGTGTGGGAAGGCCTTCGTCCGTGAGTGGAATTGGGAGGATGCCTTCATCCGGCGGTGGATTGCTCACGACTGATTTGACGACGACGACGATGGTGGCAATGGTGGCGATGGCGAGCCGAGGATTATATTTATATTCAGGCGTTTGGACCGCGGATAGTTGGGGAGGGCGAGTTGCAGGCAAACGTCATTCCTGGTGTGGAATTTATAGTGGCCATGTGATGTCTGTAGAGGAATCTGCGAAATGTGTGAAAATGGTGTTATCGTGTGAATGTTTATTTATATGTATTTGCAGCACTTATTCTTGGCGATCTTTCGACGGAGGGAACTTCATCGCTCGTTTCGATTTTTTTGCAACGACCGCCATACGGCGGGCAATGTATTGTTCAATATTTAATAGCGCGAAGACTTGGCACGGCAAACGAGACGTCGACATGCCCCACTCGCAGACCTTTAACGCCGTAGCCAGAAAGACTGCACTGGTCGGCTTGGAAGGATCAAGATGAGCCCCTCCCTTCATGGAAAACAGAGGGAATCGTACACTCCTAGTGCATGGAACATTCTAGAGTCGTCCCCTGTTCTAGGCCAGGTAGTTCCCCCTCCTATACAGAGTCTGAAATGAGCTGGGTCGGATTGGGGGGAGGGGGGCGCGGGAGACAGGGGGGTGAAAAGACGGGAGGGAGGGGGGGTTATAGCCTCTCAGTGGTGAACGAGGAAACCACGAAACCCGGAATTGTGGAAGGGTTGCACGAACGCCCATCAGCCGCACGTCACGTCACGTTGTTTAGATGTTTAGGGGGCCTTGTTTGTCGCGAAAGAGTTTGGGCCGTTTGCGTGCCGGTGACGCGGTCACAATTTTGGAATTGATAACGGCAAAGCATCGCGAAGAGAATTGGCAACTTCCCGGTCTGCTGTTCAATAAAGCATGCCGGCAAGCTCCATCCATTCGCCCGCGTCGCGGCGGCGGAGGGCAACGGGACGCGATCTGGCGTCATGCTTGCGCGATCGTAGCCGAGCGCCAACTTCAGTCGCGAGAAGAACACCGCCCGGGTGGTTTCCCCCCACCCCCCGGTTGTGCTGCTACTGCTGCTGCTGCTACATGGCTCTCCGTCGCGGTTTGGGGTCGTGCCACTTTGTGCGTTGTTCGGCGCGGTGTCCGACGTTTCGCCCCACTGTGCCGGCAGCTCCTGCTTCAGGAACGCACGTAGCGGTGTAACGGGCGGGGGCGGGGGAGGGGAAGAAAAGGAAACGGTATCGGGTTAGCCGATTCTTGTTTCGCCATTTGCAGAAACGCCGGAGCTCTCCGTTCGATGTCGAAACTCGAGAGCTGAAACGGCGCTTGGCTTCGGGGTGTGGTCAATACCCCCGACGTGGCTTCAGAAATGATAGCGAGGTGTGGGACAACATTCGTGCGGCGGTGTCACAACCCGCGCGCTGCCCCGCACACCGAAGCCTCCGCTGGTGCCACCTTTGCTTGGTGTGGCGGAGAGGGGGTGGAGGGGGGGGGGGGGCACACGAGCGCAAATTTTAAGGCAAAAGGCGCAGCCCCTGCAATTGCCTGCGAAACGCCACTGCTGGCGGAAGGGTCCCCACAACTCGACAGCTCTTGGAAAGTGGGCGGACGAGGTGGCAGCGCCCGCACTTTAACCCCCACCGTCGTCGGAGTAACCGTGGCGTACGGAGGCGGTCGGGCGGGGGAGAGGGGCGGTGGTGGGGAGAGGGGGGGAGATCAAATCGGAGCGGTGACCTCTGGATTGCAAGTGGAGCGTGTTGTTGAATCATTGCTCCACGGCGGTGTCCGCTTCATTAACGTCGACAAACCAAATCCAAAGCCCCCTCCGCAAACTCTCCCGGACCATTTATATTTCACTTCAGCTGCCCTCGGTAAAATGTTACACGCGCTCCCTGCTCTGAACCCGCGCTGGTGTTCACCCAGAGGTCGCAAATGGGTTTTGTTTCCGTACCCGTACCCGGTCGCACCAGGGTCGCAAGTGGGTACCCGTACTCGTACCCGGCCGGGTACTGGTACCCGTTCCCTACCTGTACCCTACCCGAAATGAGTGACAAACGGTTACTCACCAGTGACTCACGGCCTACCCGTACCCGTACCCGGCCGCACCAGGGTCGCAAAAGGCTACCCGTACCCAGCCGGGTACGGGTAGCCGGGTATCGGGTAGGGTACGGGTATCGGGTACCCGGTTGCGACCTCTGTGTTCACCCAAAGTCGGGTGTTTTTGGCCTACTCTTCCGCGCTGGCCGAAAAGATCTTGCGAGACGTGGAAAGTACCCACTCTTTACCCCACGAGCGTTCCGCGACCTGGTCACGTGACCCCTACCGCCTACCTGATTGGAAGTTGCCGTTCCGAGGGCGATCCGAGAGAACGTCCGGGGGGGAGGGGAGGTGGGGGGAGGCCTTCATCCAGCAGTGGAGAGATGATGGCCGGCGATTATGGCGCCGCGCGCAGAGGGTTCAGCTCTGGCGTGTACCCGAGGCGTCATTCTCCTTTAGAATGTGCCCAAGTTGATTAATGAGCAGAATCTCATACGCGACTTTAATTGTGGGCAACAGCATCTCTCGCCCCTCCTGGCAGACGCATGCCCATCGCCGAGCCAGGCGTTCAGTCACCTTGTGCCACACAGGGACAGCTGCCGATGATGGGGGCGGGGGACCGGGGGAGGGAGGGGGGGGGGCTGCGAGACGTTTTGTTACGCAACCGAAGCAAGTTAATCCGTTTCAGATCCGTGCTTATGCAAGCAGTGACGTGTATGCAGCCCGTGCTGTAGTTGAACAACATTTGCGACACTTTAAATTTTATATTCTTGGTTCTTTAGATAAAGTCACGTAGAAGGGAATAAAAAAATAAAACAATTACATTTTATTGTTTTATGTTTATTATTTTATTATTTCCCTTCTACGTGACTTTACCGAAAGAACCAAGAATATGAATCCCCGCAGTCACGAAAGATTTAAATCGACACTTCAGCTTTTGCCTTAAAAATACGACGGCTCTCCTTTTCTGAGCAATCTATTTTTTGCGTTCCGTGGCATTTTTTCGTGGCATTGTGTGGCCTTGGAGACGGAGTCTCAATTCCGCATTCCTCGCCCCCCCCCCCACTTGTGTTGGGAACGGTTGAATGACTCTACGGGTCGTGGCTTTGACACTGTCACGAGGTAGGCTTCCTTGGCCGAGAACAAAGTCCCGCGCTGAGCACTCTGGTCAAAGTGTGGTGAACGTATCCATTCGAAGGTTATCCAAAGCTGTAAAGCGCACGCACGCACACAAACACGCAAACACGCACTCTGCGGGCCAGCATCATGAGGGCCTGTACGTACTTTGAACTTCGTTCGCACCGTACGTAGCCAACCGCGCTAATCAGAGGTGCCAACCCTGCTAAAGTGACCATTTGTCTACGTGACTTTACCGAAAGAACCAAGAATGTGAATCCCTGCAGTCACGAAAGTTTAAAATCGAAAATTTTCTACCCGTCGGAGCAAAATTTGCCTCGTGGCTTTTCCCAATTAAGCAACTTGCGAGTCAAATTTCGATTTAAAGCTTTTGTGACTGCAGGGATTCATCTTCTTGGTCCTTTCAGTAAAGTCACGTAGAATGGAAATAATAAAATAATAAAATAAAACATTATAAAATTATTCTCACGACGTTTCGGCCACAACGCAAGCAGCCGTCCTCAGGTGAAGAACAGGTCTGTCGGGGAGACAGCGTCTGAATGACGGCTGCTTGCGTTGTGGCCGAAACGTCGTGAGAATAATTTTATAATGTTTTATTTTATTATTTTATTATTTCCATTCTACGTGACTTTACCGAAAGAACCAAGAAGATGAACTTGCGAGTCATCGATCAAATTTGTCAAATTCAGACCCTGGCTGCAGCGCTCGCAGCCTACTCTACTCTAGGGATAATCTCACAGGGTCTTTTGAGGGCCACTGTGAATCGGACTATTGACTGCGACACAGCCTTGCTGGGGGGGTCCATCCTGGGTTGCACCCCACTTAAGAGCCGCATGGCTCACAGGGCGATACCTAATAAATGAAACTTGAAACTTAAAACTTGAAACGTTAATCCAGGCAGCTGCCTGTGATTAAACCGGGTTCTAGTGATTTGACAGTCTCAAGCCTGGCCACAAGTGAATCACGTATACCCATAAACTCACCCAGAGTCCCGTAGACTCACCCAGACCGAGTTGAGATTAAAGCGGGTTCTCAACTCCAGTGAGTTGTCAACACTGACTGCCCAACATCAACAACAACAAAAAACCATCGCATTACATTTTGCGCTGCACTTACAAATTGTCTAAATTCCATCTCTGAGAATCAAAAACTGTGCTTTGTGTGTTCAGTTTCCTGTCCTTCCCCCCCATACATACATACATTCATACATACAATAATACACACATTCATATATACATACAATAATACATACTTTGATACATACATTCATATATACATACTGTACATTCATACAATAATACATTCATACATACATACAACGTACATTCATGCAGTACATACATACATTCATACATACAATCATACATACATACATTCATACAAACATGCATACATTCATCCATACATACATACAAACATTCATTCATACATACATACATCCATGCATACATACATTGATACATACATTCATACAGAAATGTCCATTTGACTGTCAACTAATGAACATCACCGCATCCGCATCGTCCGGATAGCCGTATCGTCCACGTATCCGCATCATCGCTCAGATGTCTACATCATCGTCAAGATATCCACATCAAACTCCAGATATCCACATCATCGCCACATCATCGCCCAGGTATCCACATCGAAGCCCACATATCCGCATCAACGCCCAGATATTCACGTCGCTCAGGTGACCGTTGATTTCTTTTCTTCTCTTCCCCGTGTGTCTCAGCTCCCCCGGAGCCAGCATGGTCGCTATTGACAACAAGATCGAGCAAGCCATGGTAAGTGGAACTCTGTGACTCGCCGAGGCAAACACACACAATTCGATCGTAATGAGATTCGCACGAGAGGAAAATGTCGCGGCAAAAAATAACGCGCCGATACGGAACAAGCCGAAGCACCACAACCGCCTACAAAAACTGTAAAACTATGAATATATATTTTTATTTTTGGCAGGTAATGCTCACTGAGCTACATAGATATTTTTTCAGAAGCGACCTGGCCATCAAAAATGATCATCGTGTGGAAATTGACAGCAGCCAAATGCTATAGGGGCACGTTGATTCTAAATGTGGAGGGTAAAAAATCGGAGGACCCGAAGAAAAATCCACACCACCAGGCATCGGGGTCGGAATCGAACCCACGACCTCCTGTTTGCTGGGCGAGGTAGTTAACATCTCCTAGCCACCGCAGCATTACCATGTGCGCTATTCTTTCCGGTATCCATCCTCTATCTGTCCAAACCATCACAAGCATGATTTGTTTACATCTCCCCTCCGCCGGCCACCCAGGCGATGGCGAGATTCTGCCTCCAGCCGACGTCACATCCTCCCCCTCCCCTCCCCTCCCCCCCCCTCCCCACCGTGTGCCGGCAGGACCTGGTGAAGTCGCACCTGATGTTCGCGGTGCGCGAGGAGGTGGAGATCCTCCGCGAGCAGATCAAGGAGCTCGTGGAGAAGAACAGCCATCTGGAGCAGGAGAACCAGGCGCTGCGCAGCCTCGCCAATCCCGAGCAGCTGCAGGAGCTGCTGAGCCAGCTGCCCGACTCCACCCCACCGCCAGCCGCCGCCGGCGACGGCCAGAACGGCGGCAACAACAACGGCGGCGGTGGCGGCGGTGCGCCGCCCGCGGCTCAGCAGCAGCCGGCGCAAGGCAACGCGGTGCCGTCGGCCTGAAGCCGCGATGCCAGAGCCGGCGCCCGGCGGGCCGGACGCGTGGGGGCGACGAACGGAGGGTTTCGGCGTGGCCCACCCAGACGGGGCCTCCACCGTCACCGCTCCCTCCGCCACTGGTCGAGAATGGCGTTGCCTCGCCGTGGCGTAAATATCGAGGCGAAGCGGCACGGTGGACATGGATGAGAGATGGAGACACGGCAGAGGTGTAGGTTCGAGATACAGAGGTCTCCATGCGGAGATGGAGGTGAGAGAGGCTGCGGGCAAGAGGCAAATATTGATTTGGGGTGACGGCGAGATGACCACGATTTGTTCAGAAGGGGGGGCGGCCTTCTCGCCAAACAAAGCCCGATCACCCGGCAGCATTCGTTCAACAAGCCCACGCCCTACTGATGAGACCCAAGAAGGGCCGGAAACCAGTGCAGAGTTTTACGCTCGAAACAACCGCCGCTGGATAATGTCAGTTTGCAGAGGCGATGTACCGTTGGGACTGAAACTATATTTGTGTTTGTGCGCGTGGAGACGCGGGACGGAGTTCCGGCCCACGCTTGGCTTTCGCCGAAGAGAGAGAGACGAGAGAGAGAGAGAGAGTCCCGGGGACGAGAGGCACGGACGGGCGGTCACGTGACCGGCCTTCGCGAAGTCGCGCGACGCCGTGCGACGCTCGCGACGTTTCACGTGGCACGCGCCCGGTTCGCCGCACGGCACCGCAGGAAAAATACAGCGGGCGAGAATCCCGTCGGCTTTAAAGCATGGAATGTGTATGCCGTTGATCTCTTTGTCTCGCCACGGTTTTAAAAATGAATGCATCCCGACTACTGCCAGTGCTGCTACTGCTACTGCCGCGTCTTCTGCTGCTGCTGCTATGAATACGATCGTCACAAGGCGGCGACTTTGAAAAGTTGCGATGGTTTTGGGGTGGACTTTCGCAATTAACGTTGCGCGTGTGTTAGTATATATATAAATATATATAACGTAAGGGTTATCGCTGCTTAGACAGCCGCAGGGCTGTCCGGTTCCGTCGGACACGTGGGGTCGACTGCGCCGTTTCCCCGCGGCCCGTGACATCACGGGGGTCGCGAGAGTTGCCGGCGGCTGATTGGCTGTCGGGAGGGTTCTCCATGGCTGATTGATGACGACCAAGATGACGAATGGGCGCCGCCGTGAAGTCCTGGAGAAGGGCGTCTTTTGAATCGACGTCGTTCAGATTGGAATAACCCCGTCAAGGTGCAATCCTATGTGTGATTATGATGATGATGAGATCGATAAATGTATATTTTGTATTTTATTTCATGGTCTCTGCCCTATACGGCAGGCAAACCCGAGGAGAGATTTGGCTATTGTGTAAACCCCCCTCCCCCCGCCCAAAACACAATTCTTTGAACGACTCGGCAAACGTTGCCGATAAGTAAAAGTCAAACGTGGCGGTGTTTGTCATGAGGGTGTAGGAGAAGGCCGCCACCCTTGCGATTGCTCCAGATCGATGGGATTGGTTGTACGTTCCGTAGCCAGGAAGGGAAATTTGCGTCGACCGCCGCGCTGCGCAGGGGATGCCCGGCCCCCGTGGCCTCGTGCTGGTGGAGGGTTGCCGCCTCTGACCTCTGACCTCTGACCTGCGGAACAAAAACCGTGGCGGTTGTAAGCACCATCACTCGTGGAGTTGGCTCAAACGTGGCCACCGCACAGGGCCGCGGAGTTTCGGCGCATTGCTGCGGCCGACTTCCCGCTTGTCTGCGGGTTTTCCCCGCGCCTCTGGATCCTAACGGAAAAAATATCGCGCGGCGCGTTTGCACATCCGCGCTGTTCGCAAATAATGCGGGGGGGGGGGGGGGGGATGTAAATTCGTGTAAATGGCAAAAACAAATGTTTGAATGTTCTGCGGAAGCCTTTCAGATTTCCCGGGACAGCAGCTTTCTATCCTCCACTTCTTCCTCGTGCTCAATCCACCCTGTCGCTCGCTCTCTCTGCTCGTGCGCGCGCCCCCTTCACCGGAACAAACTTCCCCATCCGCGTACTCTTAGTTTTTTCGGTAAAGTCACCATGTAGGTAAAAAATGAAATAAAAATTCATAAAAATTAAATAAAAAATCACGACGTTTCGGAGGCAACACAAGTCTCCGTCATCAGGTGGGACCGTCACAGCCAGATTTGCTGTATCAAGATACATTAATTTTAATTTCATTTTGAAATCCTTTATATTAAGTTCACTTGCTTGCTTGCTTGCGCGCTTACGACCGTGCAAATCTTTCGGTCGTATTTTAACCCACTTTTCCCGTGATCCAATCGAGCTGACATTTTGCACACAGACACGTTGTGCGTGACAATTTATTTTCGTGAAATTTTTTTTTTCCAAAATGTTCCACTTTTTAGGAAAAAAAAATTCATATTTAATTTAAAATACCAATGTGATAAAAATGAAACTCTTACTCAAGCAAAACAGAAATGAATAATGAAATAAAACCGATGCCACGCATATACAGGATTTATAGTGAAAAACTTAGTTTTTACGGGTATTTTTTACCTACGTGACTTTACCGAAAAAACTAAGAGTATGAATCCTTGCAGTCACGAAAGCTTCAAATCTAGAATTCCCCATCCGCGTTAAGCGGTCACCTTCGCTCACGAAGCTTCCGCTCCTCACTCACAAGCCACTTGTTCCCTTGCTCACCCCACGACCCCTTAATCTCTCCCCGTCATAACCACCACCGTCACTGTTTCCTCTTCATATTCTCATGACGCGGCTTTCACTCAGTCACCCCATTCATGAATGCAATCCATTCGTCATCATTTGCTGTCGTAAATTTCGCTTTCACCGAATTCATGCATCATCACGGATTTGCCCCCCCTTTCATTCAAACCTCATCTCCACCGTCACATTCATACGTCACACCACTGGTAATTCTCTGTAAAGGGCCTTGGATAATGCGCCATGTAAGTTATTTTAAGATAAGATAAGTCTGATCCCTTAGGCATACAGATGGCGACCCGACCCACGTGCTGTCTACCTCATCGCCTTGCCCCGTCGCTTCCGCCTGTGACAATGCCGTAGCGAGCGGAGCGCAGAAGCCAGACGAGAGACCGCCGGCGGTGGGTAAACGCGTCGGCTAATTCGCGAGAGGGTTTTTTTTCTTCTTCTTTCTAAATTGAAACTTCGGACGTGAAATATTACAATGGATTTTCACAATTTTTATTTTTCACAATTTACATTCGCTATTTTAAATTGGCCTTTGGCTAAGCCGCCCGCAATGCGCCCCCCCCCCGGTCTCGACAGATCCCGCGAGCTAAGCAGGCTTGGGCCTGGTGAGCGCTCGGTGCGGGGTGACCGCCACGCACGGCAGAGCATAGTGGGCAGCGCGGCAACAAACAACAACGAACACGTTGCTGTACTGTACTCGTACGCTCCCACATTTACACTCCCTGCCTCCATCTCTCCCCGCCAGTGCACGGGGCACACATGGCAAAGTATGGTCAAGTAAGCCCTCCTCATCCGGCAGTGGATTTGCGATGCAAAAGTACCGTGGGTGCCTAACGCTACGAATCGTGTCGGGACGTTTTTCTTTTTTTTAAAAGCCTAAAGAAAACGTCGATTTTGTGTCTCGAGCAAAGATCGCGCGGGCTCAACGTGCGACCTGGAGTCGAGTCACTCCCGCCGGAGGAGCGTTCACGAGCCAGAGTGGAGCGGCTAAATAATCCTCATCGACGTGGGGAGAAGCGGGTCGTCCCACGGCAAGGGTCGGCGCCCCGGGCTGGGAATTTGGAATTTCGATCGTCGTTCGAACTGCTTATGGAATGGCGATGGCTTGGCGAGGCCTTCATTGAGCAGTGGATCGATCGCCGACGACGACGACGGTGGTGGTGGTGATGATGGTGAAGGCTCAATAGTGGTGGCTATGCACGTGGCACGTAATCCAGCACACAGCGGAGGCAGCGAGGGTTGGCGGATCGCACAAGTGCATCGATGAGGTGCCATGGTTTGACTCGCCAGGAGGCGGCGGTACGGCGACTGTGGACTCCACCTGTTCCCTCCGTACGGGATAGAGTGTTTCCCCCTCGCACGAGTGTGGGTTTACTCCCGGGTGCTCCGGTTTCCTCCCACGCGGAAGCGCTCGTCGATTGGCAACGAAAGCAACTCGATGTGCAGGTTACGTTAAAAAAAATGTTAACACTTTTATGGGGCTATCGTTTTTAATGGAAAAACAACGGGTAATACACTGCAACATGATAACAAATGTGAAGTTAATGGCTTAAAAAAGTTAAAGGGTCTCCCACTTGTTCGCCAGCATTGTCAACGCGTGCCTGGAATCTTCTTCAGGTGGTCTCCAGAGCCCGGAGGCACATTTCTGTATTGTTGCAAATTCTCAGAAGTGTTCACATTTGTTTTTAAGCACCCCGCATAGAGGGCTGCAGAGCTTGGAGCGGCTTGAAATGCTGGCGCTGGCTCACCGCGTCGCTGCCGCCTCTTCTGTGGCTCCTCCTCCTTCGCCGCGCCGCCCTCTTGAGTCGTTCGCTCAACCTGCTCGGCTCTCAGGAGCCATTCGTTGAGCGAAAAAAAAGCACATCACGTTTTCTCTGTGCCAATATTTAACAAAGTGCGCTCTCTTTAGCCTCTGATAAGCGAGATATATTATTGACCAGTGCCAAGCGATAAAATAATTGTTAAAAGGATTTGGAGTTGGGGTGGGGTGGGAGGGGGAGAGGTTTTGTGCAATTTCCCCCCCCCCCTGATTAACAAGTAGGCGACGTTGCACCAACCCATGCGACCGAGTGCCAACGTTGGCCCGACGTTTGCACGTTTACTGGGAGATGCTGTCAGTATTTCACGCAATCTCTATGTACCGTAGCTTCACACACACACATATATAATCTATTTTTAAAACTGGTCAAAAACAACTGGGCCGAAAGTTAATGAGTGTTGGTGACAATGTAAGATAATACATTTGCGATGGTTTGGACACATATCGAGAATGGATTCCAGAAAGGAAAGTAATAAGGACTGGGGTGCCGCGGTGGTGAGATGTTGACCTCTTCGCCTGGTATACAGGAGGTCGTGGGTTCGATCGCGACCCTGACGCCTGCTGCATATTTGGAGTTCGCGGTGTCTCTCATCATCACGGTGGCTAAGAGATGTTGACCTCCTCACCTGGTATACAGGAGGTTGTGGGTTCGATCGCGACCCTGACACCTGCTGCATATTTGGAGTTCGGGGTGTCTCTCTCTCATCATCACGGTGGCTAAGAGATGTTGACCTCTTCGCCTGGTATACAGGAGGTCGTGGGTTCGATCGCGACCCTGACGCCTGCTGCATATTTGGAGTTCGCGGTGTCTCTCATCATCACGGTGGCTAAGAGATGTTGACCTCCTCGCCTGGTATACAGGAGGTCGTGGGTTCGATCGCGACCCTGACGCCTGCTGCATATTTGGAGTTCGCGGTGTCTCTCATCATCACGGTGGCTAAGAGATGTTGACCTCCTCACCTGGTATACAGGAGGTTGTGGGTTCGATCGCGACCCTGACACCTGCTGCATATTTGGAGTTTGGGGTGTCTCTCTCTCATCATCACGGTGGCTAAGAGATGTAGACCTCTTCGCCTGGTATACAGGAGGTCGTGGGTTCGATCGCGACCCTGACGCCTGCTGCATATTTGGAGTTCGCGGTGTCTCTCATCATCACGGTGGCTAAGAGATGTTGACCTCCTCACCTGGTATACAGGAGGTTGTGGGTTCGATCGCGACCCTGACACCTGCAGCATATTTGGAGTTCGGGGTGTCTCTCTCTCATCATCACGGTGGCTAAGAGATGTTGACCTCTTCGCCTGGTATACAGGAGGTCGTGGGTTCGATCGCGACCCTGACGCCTGCTGCATATTTGGGAGTTCGCGTGTCTCTCTCATCATCACGGTGGCTACGAGATGTTAACTACCTCGCCTGGTATACAGGAGGTCGTGGGTTCGATCGCGACCCTGACGCCTGCTGTATATTTGGAGTTTGCGGTGTCTCTCTCTCATCATCATGGTGGCTAAGAGATGTTGACCTCCTCGCCTGGTATACAGGAGGTCGTGGGTTCGATTGCGACCCTGACGCCTGCTGCATATTTGGAGTTCGCGGTGTCTCTCTCTCATCATCACGGTGGCTAAGAGAGATGTTAACCACCTCGCCCGGTATACAGGAGGTCGTGGGTTCGATCCCGGCCCTGCCGCCTGCTGCTGTATATTTGGAGTTCGCATGCTCTCCCCGTGGTCACGTGGAATTTTTTTTTCTCCGGATCCTTCGTTTTCCCGCCCCCCCCCCCCCCCCCACATTTAGAATCAACATCACGTGCCTCTGTAGTATTTGGCCGCTGTAAATTTGCACGAGATAAGCCACTTCGTTGAGCTATCATTTGTGATTGCCAGGTCACTTCTGAAAAAGAGCGGCTACACAACTCAACGTGGGCCTTAAACTGGTGAAGTAGAAAAAAAATGGTTTTGAGTTTAGAGATAAAGTCTTAAGTCTGAGAACACTGAAGAGAAATGGAGAAAGCAACTGCCTCAGTATAAGTGGCCGTAACGGTGGTAAAACACTGAACCCTGCTGGTAAGGCTACCGGAGTGCACGGGTTCACTTGTTTGGCTGCAGATATGGCACAATGAAGGTTGAGAGGGGTTAGTTTGTACGTATGTTGACCTTCTTCCGCACCGTTCGTCGCCAACCGACCGCGCTAATCGCTAATCGGAGGTGCGGCCTTGCAGATGCTGGAATAATTGCAGGAGATCAGCTCCACGGAATTCGGGAGATTTTTTGTTGTTGTTGTTGTAAAACTCTACAAATGCAGGGCTCCTGTTTTTTTCCGTGGTGAATTCGCCGATGACGTCCTCCTTACCCGTGAACATTTTGCGGATAATCTGGAGAAAAAAATGTCTAATAATAATCGCCGCATGGAGAAATTAGTTTTCGCGCCAGCCCTACGGCCGTCGAGGATAACGTGAACAATCGGTGCTTAATAATCTAAACGTGTACGCCACGGTCACCCCCGACGACAGGTTGCGGATATGGTGGCGTGGATTTTAAGCTTTCGTGACTGCAAGGATTCATATTCTTAGGTTTTTTCGGTAAAGTAAAAAAAAGCCTAAGGATATGGTGGCGGTGAAGTGCGGCTGCTGCCACCTCGTCTGGCCGGCGTGGAAGAGTAGGCCAAGCTCCCACTTTCTACAGAGCTATAGAGTTGGGAGGCCCTTTCGCCAGCAAGCCGGGTTTAGAAACTTCGGAATCGGAATGTTTGTTCATACTGGAGGAATCCAAAGAGCTATAAAGCGCTTTTTCACAGATGTCCAGTCGGGGCGGATCAGAACAACACAAGAACGCGATAGGAGTTGCAAAACTATGGGAAAGGTAAAACAAATCGCAACAAATCTCTACAAATAAAAACTAAACACTTATTTTACCGGCTAAAGTCCACTCAGCTGTGTAGCTCTTTCTCAGAAGCGACCTGGCCACAAATGATAGCCTCGGCGAAAGTGGCTTATCGTCACGTGTACACGTATAGCAGACGAATCAATCTCAAATAATCTCATCGCAGCACCGCGGCCGAAACGATGCAGCTGCTTCAACACCCCCCATTAGACACAGGCGGCTAGCAGGCGTGTGTTTATCTTGCGGGCCAGTGCGTTAAGTGTGTTCTACTGGGATACGCGTTCACGAAAGCCGCACCTCCGATAAGCACGGCGGGCTACGTACGGTGCGAAAGAAGTTCAACATACACACACAGACGCGCACAGAGACCCATAGACTCACACAGAGACCCATAGACTCACACAGAGACCGATAGACTCACACAGAGACCCATAGACTCACACAGAGACCCATAGACTCACACAGAGACCCATAGACTCACACAGAGACCCATAGACTCAACACAGAGACCCATAGACTCACACAGAGACCCATAGACTCACACAGAGACCCATAGACTCACACAGAGACCCATAGACTCACACAGAGACCCATAGACTCACACCGAGACCCATAGACTCACACAGAGACCCATAGACTCACACAGAGACCCATAGACTCACACAGAAACCCATAGACACTCACACAGAGACCCATAGACTCACACAGAGACCCATAGACTCACACAGAGACCCACAGACTCACACAGACCCATAGACTCACACAAACTCACACAGCGACCCATAGACACTCACACAGAGACCCACAGACTCAAACAGAGACCCATAGACTCACACAGAAACCCATAGACTCACACAGACCCATAGACTCACACAAACTCACACAGAGACCCATAGACACTCACAGAGAGACCGATAGACACTCACAGAGAGACCCATAGACAATCACACAGAACCCATAGACTCACACAGAAACCCATAGACACTCACAGAGACCCATAGACTCACACAGAGACCCATAGACTCACACAGAAACCCAGTTTGTTGTCTTTCACACCTTCCATTAGCATGGTTGGCTACGTATGATTCGAAAGAAGTTCAACGTACACACTTACATAAGAGAGTCCGTAGGAAGGGACCTTGTTACGTTACCTTGATGGCGCCGTGATGGCAAGTGCCCGATTAAGCTAGTGTGGGGCCTGTTGCATGTTATAAAGGGGCCCTAAGTAAATAAATAAAATACGTAAATATTAATACACGAAATTTTAACTTGCATAGTAAAGTAATTGTATTTTTTCACTTGCCATACAGCCAGATAATACGACAAATCGCTAACCTTAAACACCCAGTCGTTCGTAAAAGTTGAAGGCGGTATAGTACTATAGTAACAGAGCAAGTGCAGAATCGCTGAACCGAAATTGATAGCTTGAAAGCATTTGGCGCGGAGCCTTTGAAAGCGCGGGGCCCATAGCCTATGTAGTGACTTGTGCTACTACTGCTGGGGCAAGTGCTGTTAGCGAGCACCTATAAAGGCTGGAACAGCACACGAGGGGATTGGTGCCCAGCACCACGCCCGGCCGCCTTTGTCTCCCCAGCGACAATGTTTACACACCGCACCAGGTACCTAGGGGAGGCCCGGGACCTGTTCAGGTAATCGTCACTGGGGTTGCCCGTGCGCAGAAATCGGAACTCGGGCCG
The DNA here is from genome assembly GCF_015708825.2 of Lethenteron reissneri. NCBI lineage: Eukaryota > Metazoa > Chordata > Hyperoartia > Petromyzontiformes > Petromyzontidae > Lethenteron > Lethenteron reissneri. The sequence goes on from NC_083835.1 coordinate 6,218,169, forward strand.
CCGGCTTCGTAGCGCAATGCGCTAACCGCTGCACCACCGCTCCCCAACAACGCTAGATGAAAACAGATGTCTGTTGGGTTCGTCGCGACGTTTTGTTGAATTGTTCGGGACGTGAATATAATTTGACCGCGTGAGTTTTTCGTGGTTTTGCTGCTGCTGCTGCTGCCGCTGCTGAGTTCTCCGATGCGGTTTTCCGGGTCGTTCCGTGTGTTGCTTTCTGCGCGGCGTGCCCGACGTTTCGCGCCAGCATGCGGCGTGAAACGTGGTGCAGCCGTAAAATACCTTGGGAGCTACATTGAACACTGTGCACAGTATTGGTCGTAACGGTTGATAAGTGTACCTTTTTTAAGTTGTGTAATAGCTATCTTATTTCAATCGTGGCTAAAGTGACAACGTTGAACTTGCGATGTTACGTAGCGAACGCTGCGGTGAGCGGTCATCGTGGGTGACCGGTCAGTGAAAGTTCACCACCTGGATCCTTAGCACTCGTCGAGGAACGTAGGAACATCAGAATCAGAATATTTATTCATACTGGAGGAATCCCATGAGCCGTAAAGCAGCTTTGCCACTGATTTCCAGCAATAGGTGTGTGTGGGACGGTGGACAGGGAGCAGAGGTCGCAAACGGGTTTTGATTCCTTACCCGTACCCGGCCGCACCAGGGTCGCAAATGGGTACCCGTACCCTACCTGATACCCGTACCCGGCCGGGTATCGGGTAGGGTACAGGTACGGGTACCCGATTGCGACCTCTGGGATGAAGCCATGTTGCAGGCGCGGGTGGGTTGATTCTAGGAACTTGAATCGTGAGAAGAGACGAGACGTTGGGAAATGAGTGACAAACAGTTACTCACCGGTGACTCACGGTCTACCCGTACCCGTACCCGGCCGCACCAGGGTCGAACGGGTACCCATACCCGGCCGGGTATGGGTAGCCGGGTGTCGGGTAAGGTACGGGTATCGGGTACCCGGTTGCGACCTCTGACAGGGAGGGCCGGTTTCCAAGATGGGGGCATTGGGAGTGGTCTCCAGGAGTCCGGCCACCACGGCGGAGACCAGATGATGATGGGGGGAGTCTGCCAGGGTAGTAAGTCTTCTAGATCGTCTCCTGTCGACGCTGCAGCAGTAGCCGCTGTGAGCTTTGGTCGAAGAGAGAAAGTAGTGGGGGCGTCAACGGCTTGGGCCGCGTGACACTCCGATCCGTGACACTGATCCGTGACACTCTTATCTGTGACACTCCGATCCGTGACACCCCAATACGTGACCCCAATTCGTGACACTGATCCGTGACACTCTTATCTGTGACACCTCGATCCGTGACACTGATCCGTAACAGTGATCCATGACCCCGATCCGTGACACTCCGATCTGTGACACCTGATCCGTGACACTGATGCGTGACACTGATGCGTGACACTGATCCGTGACCCCGATCCGTGACACTGATCCATGACCCCGATCCGTGACACTCCGATCTGTGACACCTTGATCCGTGACACTGATGCGTGACACTGATGCGTGACACTGATCCGTGACCCCGATCCGTGACACTGATCCATGACCCCGATCCGTGTGTTTACCACACGCGCTCGTGGTACCGCGCGCATTCATAAGATTCCAGTTTTGAGAATTTCCCATCCTCGGGTTTTTGTTTGATGTTCAGAGCGACCCCGTGCTTGCCGTAGCTGAAGCCGAGTCGATTGAATGCACATTTTGGTCCCACGTTGGATGGGTTCGGATGAGCTGCTACTGTCAAAGCGGTGCTGTTACCATGCCACCTGCGTCCCAACGTGCGCTTGGTTCCCAGACAGGCTGACTCCTCTTCTTGGTTCTTTCGGTAAAGTCACGTAGAAGGAAAATATAAAAAATATAAAATAAAACATAATAAAATAATCCTCACGACGTTTCGGCCACAACGCAAGCAGCCGTCTTCAGGTGGAGAACAGGTCTGTCGAGAAGGCAGTCTCGACAGACCTGTTCTCCACCTGAAGACGGCTGCTTGCGTTGTGGCCGAAACGTCGTGAGAATTATTTAATTGTTTTATTTTTATATTTTATATATTTTTTTATATTTTCCTTCTACGTGACTTTACCGAAAGAACCAAGAAGATGAATCCCTGCAGTCACGAAAGCTTTAAATCGAGGCTGACTCCTGTACAGGGGCTCCTCTACTTACGAGTGAGTTGGTTCCAGAGGTGTGTTCGTAAATCGATTTGTTTGTAAGTGCAACGTCACTAGTACAGCACCCCGCTGGTGTGTTGGAGAGCAAAGCCACAACATTTACAATCTGAGCACGACGTTTCGCCACTAATTACAACCAGCTTCATCAGGCGACAGCCATGTTCTGTTCACGTGACAAACCTTACTTATTGGCTGTGGCGGGTGGTGGCGGGTTTAACGACACATTTATCTTCATGTGATCAACCCAAAAAAACCTCTTGTGGATGACATTGGTCACGAAAGCCTCCTACGTGTTAAAATGTTGTACGGCGGGTACACCAAACACGGAGAATGGCTTTAAAATTTGTATAATCTCCTGTCCATGTAGATGCCACTGGTTCTTCACGTTCTGCAGATGTAGATGCCACTGGTTCTTCACGTTCTGCAGATGTAGATGCCACTGGTTCTTTACGTTCTGCAGATGTAGATGCCACTGGTTCTTCACGTTCTGTAGATGTAGATGCCACTGGTTCTTCACGTTCTGTAGATGTAGATGCCACTGTTCTTCACGTTTCTGATAGATGCTAC
>NC_083835.1:6221413-6251623 GCF_015708825.2 Lethenteron reissneri
ATTGTGGGCAGGGTCAGAGGTCACAGACGAGCCCTCGGCCCTAATCGTCGGGCGGCTGCAGCCCAGAGGAAGAGACGTGCACGCAACGCTGCGAGCAGACGCGGTCACAACCGGGCCCACGTCCCCCAGCCTGCACTCCTGCCCACGCCTCCAGCACCTGCAAAGACCGGCGCTCATGATGATGGCCAATGGATCCGACCTCCGCTGCTGATGCAGCCCGAGGGAAATACCGTGCGCGCAACGATGCGACAGGATGCGGCCACAACCAGACCCACGTTCCTCCACCTCCACTGCCGCCCACCACTCCGGCACTTGCGAAGACCGCCGCTCGCGACGCTGGCCAGCGAGGCGTCCCGTCGCTGATGTCCATCGTTACATCGCCGGCAGGTACCGGCACTTGCGAAGACCGCCGCTCGCGACGCTGGCCAGCGAGGCGTCCGTCGCTGATGTCCATCTTTACATCGCCGGCGGGTACCGGCACTTGCGAAGACCACCGCTCGCGACGCTGGCCAGCGAGGCGTCCTGTCGCTGATGTCCATCGTTACATCGCCGCGGGTACCGGACAAAGACCACCGCTGCTGGTTACTCCACCGCGGCCGCCGCCGGCGATGCGCTCGCCGGAGCTGGTCCTCCGGTGCGGTCTGCCCGTCCGCGCGGCACGCGGTGCCGTAAGCCTCGCCGGCGTGACGCTACAGACGTCCCGCCGTGGCTCGGGTATCGAGACCCCAATGGATTCACGTTGACATGAACAGAGAACACTGCAGTGAACGATTCGCACGAACAATACGCAGCGTTGCACGCACCAAGACAAACACACACGCTCACGCAAGTGGATGGAACTGCACCGAGCCGAAATTGTTGCTTTAGAGGGGCTCTCTGGAGCTCCCTTTGGTGGACATTGCCATTTTGGTCGTGGTGTGGCGGGCGTGGGCGAGTTTTGTTCAAACAATTAATCATACTTGTGTTTCTCTCCGCAGTTGTCAACGCGCCGTACGTGTGAAGGTGGATTGCGGTGCATGATAAAAAGGTGCATTATATGTGCTCAATGCACACTTTAACATTGTGCATGTAAACGCTTGTTAATGCGACGCATATGGGGTTTCCGGCCTTTGCCGAATTATCCAATATTCAAGGTCGGGATGAAACCTACGACCTCCTGCACACCAGGCGAGGTAGTTCACATCTCCTAGCCACCGTGGTGATGATGATGAGAGAGAGAGATACGCAAACTCCAAATATACAGCAGGCACCGGTCAAAGTCGGGATGAAACCCACGACCTCCTGCATTCTAAGCGAGGTAGTTAACATCTCCTAGCCACCGTGGTCATTGCCGGAAACGTCGCCTACGATTTGCTTATTTTCTTTATTTTAGACCACGCACAAACACATACGCTGTTATTACTGACTCGGGAATGTGTTGATTTATGATTATCATTGTTAGACTCGACTTGTGCGCCACTACTAACTCAGTAGCAGCCAGAAGCATCACCAAAATAACAATTAGGTTCAATATTAAACAGGTAAATTATTGAACAGACCCAATTAACAGATGTTATATATGCAAACAATCATATCGTTATCCTGCTGCTGTTAACTTCTGGGATAGTGTGCCTGTGTGTGTTCGTGTGTGTGTGCCGTGTGTGGGGTGTGCCTGTGTGTGTGTGCCTGTGTGTGTGTGTGCCTGTGTTTGTTGGGTGTGTGCCTGTGTGTGTGGATGTGGCCTGTGTGTGGGGGCGCGTGTCTGCGTGTGTGGGTGTGAGTGTGTGTGTGTGCGTGTGTGCGTGGGTGCGCGTGTGGGTGGGCGTGTGTGCGTGGTGGGTGTGCCTGTGAGTGTGGGTGCGCGTGTCTGCGTGTGTGTGTGTGTGTGGGTGTTTGTGCGCGTGTGTGTGCGTGGCGTGTGTGTGGGTGTGCGTGCGTGGGTGTGTGCGTGTGTGTGTGCGTGTGTGTGTGCGTGTGTGGGTGTGCGTGTGTGTGGTGTGTGTGGGTGTGCGTGCGTGTGTCTGTGTGGGTGTGCGTGCGTGGGTGTGCGTGTGCGTGTGGGGAGCGGTAGTGTAGCGGTTAGCGCTACGCTGCACAACAAAGCTGACCACCCGAGTTCGATTCCGCTGAACTGCCAACACCAGTGACGAGTATCTGAACCGGTTCTTGGCCTCCCCTAGGTCGACTCAGCCTTAAATTAGTACCTGGTGCGGTGTGTAATAAATATCGCCACTGGGGAGACAAAGGCGGCCGGGCGTGGTGCTTGCCACCCACCCCCTCGTGTACCGTTTTGGCCTTCGTAGGTCCCACTCGCTAAGGGCACTTGCCCTTACAGCCTGTTGCAGGCTACACGGGGGACCTTTGCGTGTTATTTATTGATGGTAATTCGTCTTTTTGCATAATTCACAGTCGATCAGTTTAGATAGGAACTTTAATTTTTAATGACGAAAATTTTTGAATAAAAAAAGCCCAAGTCGAAAATATGATGCTAATAATTGTAGTTGTCTGTTGTTCTAATGCGATTATGAAAATAAATAAATCTTTGCCCTCGAGTTTGCTGGCTGATTGCTGTGCGGTCGTAGCCACTGAAGCTAGCTGGGTAACTGGCTGCACGGTACCTGATCCCCAAGACCCCCCACCACCCCTTGTATAACAAATGAACATTGGATTCAGTTTAATCGACAGAAAATAACGTTTGTAATAATAATTATTAATCTACATATATATATATAAAAAAGGCAAAGTTGTGATTATGTGTGTCTGTTCAAAATGTTTAGCGTACTTCCCGACATGCAATAAACTTGAAATTTCCCATGTGGGTACTTTCCAGACTGTACACCATGCACAACTTATGAAGCCGGTCCTGGGCTTCCCCTAGGTCGACTCCGCCTCGAACCAGTAATTGGTGTGCTGCGAACCCAGCGACCCGAGTTCGATGCCCGCTCACGGCCACCGCCGGTGACGATTATTTTAACCGGTCCTGGGCCTCCCCTAGGTCGACTCAGCCTCAAACGAGTAAGTCGTGTGGTGTGAAAACATCGCCACTGGGGAGACAAAGGCGGCCGGGCGTGGTGAATCCAAGTCCGGGCGAAGCCGGGACTTGGATTCACCCCTCCCACCCTCCCCCCCACCTCCCCACCCAGCCCCTCCCACCACCCCCCCCCACCCCTCCCCCCCCCCCTCCCACCCTCCCACCAGCCCCTCCCCACCCTCCCCCCCTCCCTCCCCACCCTCCCTCCCCAAGCCCCTCCACCCCCTCCCACCCACCCCTCCCCACCCCTCCCCCCCCCACCCAGCCCCTCCCACCCCTCCCCTCTCCACCCAGCCCACCCCTCCCATTGTTGGATGCACGACGTGGCAACGTAAATGACGACTTGAAAAAACTTCTTGACTTAAAGGCTTTCACGACGGCAGGAATTCGTGTTCTTTGGGTCTGGGTGAAATTCACGTAGATAGGTTCGAATAAAGTAACACGAAATAAGTATAACCCGTAAAAACAAAGTTTTTCACGAACATTAATTGTCTCGCACAACGAGTCTGTGTGCAAAATGTCAGCTCGATTGGATCACGGGAAGTGGGTTAAAAAACGACCGAAAGATTTGCACGGTCGTAAGCAAGCAAGCAAGTGAACTTAATATAAATGATTTAAAATCACTTCCCCCCATACTGCCGAGGCCGAGGTTGTCCCACCTGATGACGGTCGCCTGTGTTGCGATCGACACGTGGTGATCGATTACTTTTTAAATCATTTATACTAAGTTCACTTGCTTGCTTGCTTACGACCGTGCAAATCTTTCGGTCGTTTTTAACCCACTTCCCGTGATCCAATCGAGCTGACATTTTGCAGACAGACTCGTTGTGCGTGACAATTTATTTTCGTGAACATTTTTTTCCAAAATTTTCCACTTTTTAGGAAAAAGTTTTTTTCTTATTTTTGCAATCGCAAACAAATGGTTTGCGTTTTGACCGGTCGGTAACACGATTGCATTATGTTGTTAGTTATATGAGGTATGGTTAGCTCTTGCTGTAGTGTGCGGGGGATTAGCTCAAATGGTAGAGCGCTCGCTTAGCATGCGAGAGGTAACGGGATCGATGCCCGTATCCTCCAAAGGCCAATATTTTTTAAATCCTTTATATTAAGTTCGCTTGCTTGCTTGCTTGTGCGCTTACGACCGTGCAAATCTTTCGGTTGTTTTTTAACCCACTTCCCGTGATCCAATCGAGCTGACATTTTGCACACAGACTCGTTGTGCGTGACAATTTATTTTCGTGAAAATGTTTTCCAAAATTTTACACTTTTTAGGAAAAAATACATTATATTTAATTACCAATTGCTTAAAGGTGCAGGCAATCATCTGACCCATAGGTGGCAGCCATCTCAAGCCAGAGGACGAGAGTACTCGAGCCGCCACGCATATAAAGGATTTATAGTGAAAAACTTTGTTTTTACGGGTTAATTTTTTGTACTCTACGTGACTTTACCGAAAGACCAGCTAATTAGACGCACTTTTGCTTGAGACGGCACTTTATTGAAGGCACGGTCACTTGACACCAGGCGGAGACCCCCACCGCAACAGCCCCGAGTCTCCCCCGCACCCCCCCCCCCTTTTATACCGACACGAGACCACGCCCCCCTTCTCGATCATTCCCGTAGCCCAGAGGTCGCAACCGGGTACCCGATACCCGTACCCTACCCGATACCCGGCTGCCCGTACCCGGCCGGGTACGGGTACCCGTTTGCGACCCTGGTGCGGCCGGGTACGGGTAGGCCGTGAGTCACTGGTGAGTAACCGTTTGTCACTCATTTCCCAACGTCTTGTCTCTTCTCACAATTCAAGTTCCTAGAATCAACCCACTCGTGCCTGCAACATGGCTTCATCCCAGAGGTCGCAATCAGGTACCCGATGCCCGTACCCTACCCATACCCGGCCGGGTACCTGGTGCGGCCGGGTATCGGGTAAGGAATCAAAACCCGTTTGCGACCTCTGCCGTAGCCACCGGTCCCTTCGCACTCACAGCTGATTCCCCTGTCATCACCTCCCGTGGATTCATAGCGAGAGAGAGGAGAGGGAGTCATTGAGGGAGAGTCTAAGGGGAGGGAGTGAGTATGTGCTGTGTGAGTGGTACTCGCAAACAGCACTTGCCACAACCAGCCCGCTGAGGCTTTACAGGGTATCTTTGTCTTTACCTTTGTTTGCGTGAGTGGCAGATGTATGGAGGGTCGGGGGAGCGGTAGCTTCGTAGCGCGTCAAGAGCATCTGGGACTCCCCTAGGTCGACTCAGCCTCAAATGAGTACCTGGTACGGTGCGTAGTAAATATCACCACTGGGAGAGACAAAGGCGGCCGGGCGTGGTGCTGGCCACCCACCCCCTCGTGTGTCGTGCCGGCCTTCATAGGTGCTACTCGCAAGCAGCACTTGCCCCGACTGGTTCGTTAAAGGCTACACGGGGGATCTTTGTCATTGTGTGTGTGGAGAGCGGTGGTGCAGCGGTTAGCGCTACGCTGCGCTATGAACCCGGCGACCCGGGTTCGATTCCCGCTCACGGCCAACACCCAGTGACGATTATCTGAACCGGTCTCGGGCCTCCCTTAGGTTGACTCAGCCTCAAATGAGTACCTGGTGCGGTGTGTAAATATCGACACCGCGGGAGACAAAGGCGGCCGGGCGTGGTGCTGGCCACCCACCCACCCCTCTCTTTTTGCGTGCCGGCCTTCATAGGTGCTGCTCGCTAACAGCACTTGCCTACCCCCCCCCCCATGCCCCTCAACGAGTCTGTTAAAGGCTACACGGGGAGCTTATTCACCCTCGTGTTGATGCACGTGCCATCTGCCAGTCTAATTGCACATCCCCCCGTAACATTTGCAATGTCCATTACAAACCCACTGCTCTCTCCATCTCCACGTCCCGATGTGTAAGTCATCGCCGTTCATCGCTACGGAGATTCACAGCACCACCCCTCCCTTGACCCGCGTGAACGTCGTGTCAACGTTAGGGGCGCCACGGTGGCTAGGAGATGTTGACTACCTCGCCTGGTGTACAGGAGGTTGTGGGTTCGATCACGACCACGATGCCTGCTGTATATTTCGAGTTTGCGTGTCTCTCTCCCTATCATCATCACTGTGGCCAGGAGATGTTAACTACCTCGCCTGGTGTACAGGAGGTCGTGGGTTCGATCCCGACCTTAACATCCGCTGTATATTTGGAGTTTGCGTGTGTCTCTCTCTCTCATCATCATCACAGTGGCTAGGAGATGTTAACTACCTCGCCTGGTGTACAGGAGGTCGTGGGTTCGATCACGACCACGATGCCTGCTGTATATTTGGAGTTTGCGTGTCTCTCTCTCATCATCATCACTGTGGCTAGGAGATGTTAACTACCTCGCCTGGTGTACAGGAGGTCGTGGGTTCGATCCCGACCTTGACGACGCCTGCTGTATCGTGTTGTCGAAGAAAAAAAACCCTTCATAGCTCATCGGATTCCTCCAGCAGTAAAACTACAACATTCTGATTGTGTATATGTAGTGTTGCAGACTCCGAAGACGGGCCTTGTAGGCAACACTTGTTTATGTATAACACACAACCAGTAACAGCCTAGCTATACAGCCTCGGGACACAGCCTAGGGCTGGCGTGCCTGACACCGGCTACGCTCTGAGGTCCTCGGGCTCTGTAATTCCTAGGGGAGGATGTCTGACCCGACATTGCCCGGGGTACCGGGTCCCAACCACTGGCTCGCTTACACCCGGCCCTGACAAGGACGTCGGGCCGTGAGTACCCAGGGTCTCACCACTGAGCCACACAGAGTCCCGGCCCTGACAAGGGCTAAGGGTTCATCTTCTTGGTTCTTTCGGTAAAGTCACGTAGAAGGGAAATCATAAAATAATAATAAAACATAATAAAATAATTCTCACGACGTTTCGGCCACAACGCAAGCAGCCGTCCTCAGGTGAAGAACAGGTCTGTAATTCAGACGCTGTATTTCCGACAGACCTGGTCTTCACCTGAGGACGGATGCTTGCGTTGTGGCTGAAACGTCGTGAGAATTGTATTTTATTATGTTTTATTTTTATTATTTTATTATTTCCCTTCTACGTGACTTTACCGAAAGAACCAAGAAGATAAATCCCTGCAGTCACGAAAGCTTTAAATCGAAATTTAACGGTAGTGGGGTTAGAGGTCCCAGGGCTCCTAACTGTCTTGCTCCGTCTTCCGTCTTCAACTGGCCCCTCGCCTGTAGAGAGATCCTCCTTTTATACACCTCCGAGCCGAGGGGCGGGGCCCCGGGGGATCACAGAACATCCCACAGCCCCCTCCTGCTCCGAGGCGAGGGATATTGCGACTGCCGCTGCTGGACTGTGTTAGCCCCTACAGGCAAGTGTACCCAGTCCACCATTGGAACCTCATTTGCCAGTGTGGACCAATCAACTTCAAGGACAGTGCATACATTATCAAAGTTATGTTTTTGTTTGCATTATGACTGCAGATATTGTGGTCTATGCAAACATGACTCCTTGTAATAAAGGTGTCAGTTTTGTTACCAGATTAAAGGGTTAAAAAACAATTATCATATTTTTTACTGGCAAATGATGTTCCAATGGTGTAAATGCTTACCCCGAGCTCTCATACTCTGATGGTGCATTGTCTTTGAGTTGTGCGCCTTTTGGCGTCATCTGGTCCAACACCATGTGAGACTAGGCTCTAAGTAAAGCTGTCTCGGGTGTGGACCAATCAACTTCAAGGACAGTGCATACATTATCAGAGTTGTGTTTTTTGTTTGCATTATGACTGCAGGTATTGTGGTCAATGCAAACATGACTCCTTGTAAAAAAAGGTGTCAGTTTTGTTGCCAGATAGAAGGGTAAAAAACAATTATCATGTTTGTTTACTGGCAAATGATGTTCCAATGGTGTAAATGCTCACCCCGAGCTCTCATACTCTGATGGTGCATTGTCTTTGAGCTGTGCGCCATTTGGCGTCATCTGGTCCAACCCATGTGAGACTAGGCTCTAAGGAAAGCTGTCTCGGGTGTGGACCAATCAACTTCAAGGACAGTGCATACATTATCAGAGTTGTGTTTTTTGTTTGCATTATGACTGCAGGTATTGTGGTCTATGCAAACATGACTCCTTGTAAAAAATGGTGTCAGTTTTGTTTCTAGATAGAAGGATAAAAACCAATTATCATGTTCACATCGCTGCGCATCGCCCATACACGCCCCGACATATATTTGGAGTTTGCGTGTCTCTCTCTCTCTCTCTGTGTGTCTCTCGGGTTTTCCCCCCTCCACGTTTCGAATCGACGCCACTGGTTTAGGGGCCGTCCATAAATGACGTCACGAACCTAGGGGGGGAAGGGGTCAGACATTTGTGACGATGTGTGACGAAGGGGGGGGGGGGTGTATAGAAATGTGACGTAACATCAAAATGCGCAACTTTAAATAAATATAGACAACACGTTCTACTTAATTAAATAGACTTTGTAATAAATGTTTTCTCCTACAACATCAGAGTGCAGCGCCACATTAAATACGCACTACAATGACAATAGTTTAAAGCGATTTGAAGCATGTTTTATTTATTTTTCTTGGGGGGGGGGCAGAGCTTTGTGACGTCATATTTGAGTGGGGGGGGTCTGACTTTTTGTGACGTCCTGTGACGACGGGCTGGGGGGGGTCAAAAATTGTCCAAAATCGCGTGACGTCATTTATGGACGGCCCCTTAGAGCGTTTGGGTGCTGCTCAAAATGTTCACAAGATGATGACGACGACGATGACTCTGCTGCTGCTGAGCCGCCTGCTTCGTTCGTGATGGCCACGCTTCTGAAAAAACTGAGCGATATCAAAACTCAGCGGGGCCTTGCCTGGGTGGTGGTGGGTGGTGGTGGGGGGTGGTGAGTGGTGGTGGTGAGTGGTGGTGGTGGGTGGGTGTTGGGTGGTGGTGGGTGGTGGTGAGTGGTGTAGGTGGGTGGTGGTGGGTGGTTGGTGGGTGGGTGGTGGTGGTGGTGGGTGGTGGTGGGTGGGTGGTTGATGGTGAGTGGTGGTGGTGGTGGTGGTGGGTGGGTGGTTGATGGTGAGTGGTGGTGGGGTGGTGGGTGGTTGGGTGGTGGTGGGTGGTGGTGGTGGTGGGTGGTGGGTGGGTGGGGTGGGTGGGTGGTGGGTGGTGGTGTGGGTGGTGGTGAGTGGTGGTGGGTGGTGGTGGTGGTGGGTGGTGGTGAGTGGTGGGTGGGTGGTGGTGGTGGGTGGGTGGTGGTGAGTGGTGGTGGGTAGGTGGTGGTGGGTGGTGGTGGATGGGTGGTGGTGGGTGGGTGGTTGGTGGGTGGTGGTGGGTGGTGGGTGGGTGGTGGTGGAGGGTGTTGGTGGTGGGTGGTGGTGGGTGGGTGGTTGGTGGGTGGTGGTGAGTGGTGGGTGGGTGGTGGTGGTGGGTGGGTGGTGGTGGGTGGTGGGTGGTGGGTGGGTGGGTGGTGGTGGTGGGTGGTGGGTGGTGGTTGGTTGGTTTTGGTGGATGGTAGTGGGTGGTGGTGGGTGGTAGTGGGTGGGTGTGTGGTGGTTGGTTGATTTTGCTGGGTGGTGGTGAGTGGTGGTGGTGGGTGGGTGGGTGGTGGTGGTGGATGGTGAGTGGTGGGTGGTGAGTGGTGGGTGGTTGGTGGGTGGTGGTGGTAGTGGGTGGTTGGTGGGTGGTGGTTGGTTGGTTTTGGTGGGTGGTGGGTGGTGGTTGGTGTTTGGTGGTTGGTGGTGGGTGGGTGGTGGGTGGTAGTGGGTGGGTGGTGGTGGGTGGTGGTTGGTGTTTGGTGGTTGGTGGTGGGTGGGTAGGTGGTGGTGAATGAACCCACATCTGTCTCATCCCAATTGAGTAATTCGAGGTTATTTTTGCAGCAATTGGAGTCTTTGCCTTTTGAACAATACCAGTTCCACTGTGCGTGTGTGGCGGTGTTAGCTACGGATGGGAGAAACCCGGATAACGTGAGCTCACCCGAGTAGGCGATCGAACCCAGGTGTTTCTTGCTGTTAGGTCACGAGTGTTACCCCATGCGCCATCGTGTGCGTGCGAATGTACGAATAAGTGAAGGCTACCCGTGACATCTTTGTCTGTGGGTGTTTATATCTGAGCCATCTGTTGGTGTAATTGTATGTCTCCCTAACATGCCTTTTTCTATTACATTCTCATCACTCACACACTTACACACTTACTCACACACTCACACACACACTCACAACCTCATTCACTCACACACTCATTCACACACTCACACACTCACACACACACTCACAACACTCACACACTTACTCACTAATCCACTTACCCACCCACTCACACACACACTCACACACACACTCACACACTCACTCACACACACACTCACACACTCACTCACACACTCACTCACACACTCACACACTCACACACTTACTCACTATCCACTTACCCACCCACCTCACACACACACTCACACACTCATTCACTCACACACCCACTCACTCACACACTCACACACACACACTCACTCACACTCACTCACACACTCACACACTCACTCACACACTCACACACACACTCACACACTCACACACTTACTCACTAATCCACTTACCCACCCACTCACACACACACTCACACACTCATTCACTCACTCACACACTCGCTCACACACTCATTCACTCACACACTCATTCACACACTCACACACCTCACTCACTCACACACTTACACACTTACTCACACACTCACACACTTACTCACTAATCCACTTACCCACCCACTCACACACACACTCACACACTCATTCACTCACACACCCACTCACTCACACACTCACACACACACACTCACTCACACTCACTCACACACTCACACACTCACTCACACACTCACACACACACTCACACACTCACACACTTACTCACTAATCCACTTACCCACCCACTCACACACACACTCACACACTCATTCACTCACTCACACACTCGCTCACACACTCATTCACTCACACACTCATTCACACACTCACACACTCACTCACCTCACACACTTACACACTTACTCACACACTCACACACTTACTCACTAATCCACTTATCCACCCACTCACACACACACTCACACACTCACTCACTCACACACCCACTCACTCACACACTCATTCACACACTCACACACTCACTCACTCACACACTCGCTCACACACTCTCTCACACACTCACACACTCACTCACACACTCACTCACACTCACTCACACACTCACACACTAATCCACTTACCCACCCACTCACACACACACTCACACACTCACTCACTCACTCACACACTCGCTCACACACTCTCTCACACACTCACACACACACTCACACACTCACACACACACACTCACACACTCATTCACCACACTCACACACTCACTCACTCACACACTCGCTCACACACTCACACACACACTCACTCACACACTCACTCACACACTCACACACACACTCACACACTCACACACTTACTCACTAATCCACTTACCCACCCACTCACACACACACTCACACCTCATTCACTCACTCACACACTCGCTCACACACTCATTCACTCACACACTCATTCACACACTCACACACTCACTCACTCACACACTTACACACTTACTCACACACTCACACACTTACTCACTAATCCACTTATCCACCCACTCACACACACACTCACACACTCACTCACTCACACACCCACTCACTCACACACTCATTCACACACTCACACACTCACTCACTCACACCACTCGCTCACACACTCTCTCACACACTCACACACTCACTCACACACTCACTCACACTCACTCACACACTCACACACTAATCCACTTACCCACCCACTCACACACACACTCACACACTCACTCACATCACTCACACACTCGCTCACACACTCTCTCACACACTCACACCACACTCACACACTCACACACACACACTCACACACTCATTCACAACACTCACACACTCACTCACTCACACACTCGCTCACACACTCACACACACACTCACTCACACACTCACTCACACACTCACTCACACACTCACTCACTCACACACTCATTCACACACTCACACACTCACTCACTTACACACTCACTCACACTCTCACATCGTTCACACACTCACTCATTAACTCAATAAACTCACCCAATCACCTACTCACTCACCAAATCATCCACTCACACACCCAATCACACACTCATTTACTCACCTACTCACCAACTTACTCACTCACCCACTGCCTCCCTCACCAAACCGCTCACAAGCAGCCGCCCATTCAACACTAATCGACGGCGACGTCACCAAGGCGCCTGTGCCAGGCTAGGTGCACTATGAGGTCACGTGAAGTGTCGAAGGCCCTCGCTGCTGGCGGGGCTCGTAGCGCAGCGCGCTAACCGCTGCACCACCGCTCCTCACAAACAAAGACAAAGATCCCCCGCGTAGCCGAGACGTAATTTGGGGGCAAGCGCTGTTAAGCGAGTAGCAGCGCCTATGAAGGCCGGCACGCCACGCACGCGTGCAGTGCTTCTGAACTGGCGGTTTGGATAAGGCTGAGAGATGCTCTTAAATATATAAAGACAAAGATCCCCTCCGCCCACCCGTATAGCCTTTAACAGACTGTTGGGGCAAGTGCTGTTAGCGAGCACCTATGAAGGCCGGCACGGTACAACCAGGGGGTGGGTGGCCAGCACCACGCCCGGCCGCCTTTGTCTCCCCTTGTGGTGATGTTTACTTACACACCGCACCAGGTACTCATTTAGCGCTGAGTCGACCTAGGGGAAGCTGAATCCGGACGGGTCTTTGGCTCACGTCCTCCCCTCCCCCTTTGCTGGCATCCGGTTAAAATAATAATAATCTTAAGCGTAATTTAACTTAAAGCTTTCGTGTCTGCAGGAATTCATATTCTTTGGGTCAATCGGTAAAGTCACGTAGATAGGTTCAAAGCAGGGGTCACCAAAAAGATCTCCAAAATCATGAGCAAACACAAGATCCAGGTTCGATTTAACACAGTACATAAATATTCTTTGGTTATTTCGGTAAAGTCACGTAGATAGAACATTAAAATAACAAAAAAATTATAAATTGAAAACAATGAAAGCAAAAAAATCCACGACGTAAAATTCTTGATCTGATCCCATCCGTGAAGGATCTGATCCCTGGCATGCGATAACCCCGGCGTCTACAAACTAAGCTGTGTCTGCGGCAGTAGTTACAGTGGGGAAACTAAGCGACATTGTCTCGGACCGTGTTCGTGAACACAAGGCAGATCTGAAACACGGTAGGACCAATACCTCGGCCGTGGCTGATCATAGTTTCAATGCGGTGGGCTCACACGAAATTGACTTCTCTAAGGCAAAGGTGCTTGCAAACCCACTGGCTATCAACAAAGATTCGTCCATGAAGCCATCCATATATACAGACATAGACACAATTTCAATCGAGAAGATGGGTACAAACTCAGCAATCACTGGAAGGACGTTATCAACCAGTTCAAGTCATAACTGGCTGTGATGTTCCCATCCAACCACCTTCCCGATGTTAGTTGTTACATTCGGCTCTCTAATTTTACATCAACCGGTTAAATTTCTCACACTAACACAGCCACCTCGCACGCCGAGCCCGACGATGCTGCTCCGCGATTTCCCATTAACACGCTAATCTCTCACATTAACATAGCCAACTCCGTGCGCTAATCATGGAGGCCGCTTTTCCGATCTTACATCAACATGCTAATCTCCCACATTAACATAGCCACCTCCGCTCCCTCGTTGTGGAGGCTGCTCTCTGATCTTACATTAACACGCTAATCTCCCACATTAACATAGCCACCTCCGCTCCCTCGTTGTGGAGGCTGCTCTCTGATCTTACATTAACACGCTAATCTCCCACATTAACATAGCCACCTCCGCTCACTCGTTGTGGAGGCTGCTCTCTGATCTCACATCAACACGCTAATCTCTCACATTAACATAGCCAACTCCGCGCCCTTGTTGTGGAGGTCACCCTCCGATCTCACATCAACACGCTAATCTCTCACATTAACACAGCCATCTCCACGCCCTCGTTGTGGAGGCCGCTCTCCGATCTCACATTAACATGCGAATCTCTCACATTAACACGCTTATCTTGGAGGTCGCCCTCCGATCTTACATTAACATGCTAATTTTTCACATTAACATCACTAGCTCTGCCCATGTCGTTTATGACCCTTGGGCTACACCCATTTTAGACCTTTAAAACAGTCTGCTTTTAGCAGCTTTCCCCCCTCTGTTTTCCTCCTGATGACTATTGCTTGTGTTGTGATCGAAACGTCGTGGTTTTTTGTTATTTTTTGTTTCTTTTCTTCGAACCTATTTACGTGACTTTACCGAAAGACCCGACGAATACGTTATTTAACGTCAAAGATAATTGATTGATCATCATGACCTATCCACTGCTCTATGAAAATCGATGTAATGATGATGTCTCTACCCTGCACGTGTTCTCTAATCCACGTGTCCCTCTCTCTCTCTCTCTGTCTCTCAGCGTAATCAACATCACCAGGGTCTATTCACTGCTGAATGGATATCGATATGATGATGACGACGACGACGACGTCTCTACCCTGCGCGTGTTCTCTCATCCACGTGGACTTGCAATCCAGGGGGAGACCCAGGACCGATTCAGATAATCGCCACCGGGTGGTGTTGGTGGCCGTGAGCGGGAATCGAACCCGGGTAACGGCTGGGTTTGTGGCGCAGCGCGCTAACCGCTGCAACCACCGCTCCCCCGTATCACCACCACCACAACTATCATCACCACTACCATCAACACCGCAGCAGGAGCATCGGTAGCAGTGGGCAGCATGCGTTTGCGGCCACGCTCAAATATTGATGCGAATCAATGGAGGGAGATTCTCCATTGATCCATCACCGCCTCGTCGCGGATTCTGTGAGCATCTCACGTCCTCCCAAGCGTGGCTGTGGTCATGGTGGTGGTGGTGATGATTGTGAGGACGATGGTGGTGGTGGTGATGATGGTGATGGTAGTAATGGTGGTGGTGATGATGCTGGAGGTGGTGATGTTGGTGATGACAATGGTGGTGACGGTGGTGGTGATGATGATGGTAGTAATGATGGTGGTGGTGATGATGGTAGTAGTAATGATGGTGATGGTAGTGGTGATGATGATGGTAGTAATGATGGTGATGG
The DNA here is from genome assembly GCF_015708825.2 of Lethenteron reissneri. Taxonomy (NCBI): domain Eukaryota; kingdom Metazoa; phylum Chordata; class Hyperoartia; order Petromyzontiformes; family Petromyzontidae; genus Lethenteron; species Lethenteron reissneri. Next base: position 6,236,597 of record NC_083835.1, read on the forward strand.
TAGTGGTGATGATGATGGTAGTAATGATGGTGGTGGTGATGATGATGGTAGTAATGGTGGTGGTGGTGATGATGATGATGGTAGTAATGATGATGGTGGTGATGATGATGACAGTAATGGTGGTGATAGTGATAGAGGTGGTTCTGAGAAATGAATTACGAATTAATGAAAGTCGATGTTTTAACCCGATTGCCCCACTCCGTGAGCTATATTTCCCGAACTTAACTCGGTAACCGCAAAACGAACAAGAGCAAAGCTTTCAACGGCAAGGTTCTGCGCGCGTGACGTAATTCGTTTACTCTGTACAAACCAACATTTGTTTAAGATCAATTCATTCGTAGTAATAATTAGAATGATAATTACATTCATGAAGCGCTTTTCATCAAGGATCTCACAGCGCTGTACAGGACACAGCAGCAGCAGCAGAACACTCAGCGCTACAATAATTTGTGTATTCCTGGTTCTTTCGGTAAAGTCACGTAGAAGGGAAGTAATAAAATAAAAATAAACATAAGAATGTTTTAATAATTTTGTATTATCAGTATTATTTTATTATTCTTTTATATTATTATTATTATTTTATTATTTCCCTTCTACGTGACTTTACCGAAAGAACCAAGAATATAATTAATCTTTAACAAATTAGCGTAGAAGGGAAATACGAATTTTTTTATTATACATTTTTTTTCCCTTCTACGTGATTTTACCGAAGAACCAAGAAAATGAATCCCTGCAGTCACGAAAGCTTTAAATAGAAATAATTTGTGTGTAGTGTAACAGCGCCGTCTGTTGTCCAGCAAACGGCAACTGCGGTAAACGAGCAGCACGCACGCCGGCGAGCGCTGCCACGGCGTGCGTCGGCAGGGCGGAGGAACTGGGGCAAGGGTCACAGAAGACCCCGTCTGGAAGCCCCTGGAACCCGCTGGTGGGTTCGAGAAGGGAGGCGCGGCCAGGGTGGAGTCAGGCCGCGTCGGGGAGCATAAAAGCAGCGGAGAGCGGGGAGCTCGCGGCTGCCGGTTCTGGGAAGTGGACCCGTCATCGTCGCCGTCTTCGCTAGATCATTGCGTGGCCGGAGCGTTGTTGGCCGTCTCAGGCGTAACACGGTCAGGGTTGTGTCTGGGCGAGGCCAGACGACTTGGGAGAAGCGAGAGCGAAATTGAGAACTTGAAAGTGTTGAAATAAAGAAGGTGCCTCGTCAAGAAACTTGTCTTCCGCTCCGTCGACACTACAATATTATGAATTATAAAATGTCTCTTGTCGTTATAGAGTCTATATACTACACTAAACACTACTATCCACACTACTATCCACTATACTATACACTACACTATTCACTATGATACAATACACTATACACTACGATACACTACACTATCCACTACACTATACACTACACTATTCACTACGATACACTACACTAAACACTACTATCCACACTACTATCCACTACACTATACACTACACTATTCACTACGATATACTACACTAAACACTACTATCCACACTACTCTCGACTACACTATCCACTACACACTCCACTATACACTACACTATACACTATACTATACACTACGATACACTACACTATACACTACACTATACACTACACTATACACTATGATACACTACGTGATACACTACACTATACACTACACTGTACACTATACTATACACTACACTATACACTACACTACTATACACTACGATACACTACACTATACACTACACTATACACTACACTATACACTACACTACTATACAGTACGATACACTACACTATACACTACACTAGACACCCCTCTTATCGCACACCACCCCACCCCCGTCATCCCTCGCCATTTGAGCGACCCCATCCCTCGTTCTCATCTCTCCTCGCAGAAATCTATCGGCTCCGCATCGTTGCACGCGGCTACTGAGACTCGTTTGTCTTCACGAACGGAGGGGGGAGGGATGGGGGGGATGGGGTCACTTCAAATTCACGATTCTCCCTTCCGTGTCCGTGCCTCCGCAGATTTGCCGTCGCGCACTCGGACACCGACCCCCGATCGACCCCGAGCCTCATTCCCCGGCAAATCTTTGGGGCAGAGTCCACGACGCGGCAGCTCCGCTCCTTTTTTTTATATTATTTTATTTTATTATGTTATTATATTATTTTATTGTGTTTTATTTTATTTCATTATATTATTATGTTATTTTATAATGTTTCACTTTTATTATTTCATTATATATAATACCATATTATTTTATTATATATTATATTATTATATTTTATTATTATATATTATATTATTTTATTATATTATTATATTATTTTATTATGTTTTATTTTTATTATTTCATTATATATTATATCATATTATTTTATTATATATTATATGATTTTATTTTATTATATTACTTTAATATATATTATACTATATTATTTTAATATATTATTATATTATTTTATTATGTTTTAAAGTATTTCATTATATTGTTATATTATTTATTTTCCTATGTTTTATTTTTATTATTTCATTATATATAGTATTATATTATTTTATTATATATTATATTATTCCACTTTATTATAGTATTTTATTCTATATAATATTATTTTATTATATTATTATATTATTTTATTATGTTTTATTTTATTTCATTATATTATTATATTATTTTATTGTACGATATTCTATTTTGTATTATTTCACAATGTACAATAGCACATTATTTAATTATATATATTATTATTTTATTATATTATTTTATTATATATTATATTATTTTATCATGTTTTATTTTTTATTATTTTATTACTTCCCTTCTACGTGACTTTACCGAAAGAACCAAAGAACATGAAGCTCCGCCCTTGTTTTGAACGCCGTGATACTCTACGTCGCCCGCTAAACTAGGCCTCGGCAAGGTAAGGCAATTGACCGTTTTTACCGGGTAAAGGGGTGAAGGTAAAGGTGTCGACATGCCAAGGGGTAAGGTAAAGGGTAGGGTACAGGTAGCGCGGAAGAATTACCCCGTGAATACCTTGTTTACCTACTGCCTTGTTTACCTACTGCCTTGTTTACCTACTGCCTTGTTTACCTACTGCCTTGTTTACCTACCACCTTGTTTACCTACTGCCTTGTTTACCTACTGCCTTGTTTACCTACTGCCTTGTTTACCTACTGCCTTGTTTACCTACCACCTTGTTTACCTACTGCCTTGTTTACCTACTGCCTTGTTTACCTACTGCCTTTTTTACCTACTGCCTTGTTTACCTACTGCCTTGTTTACCTACTGCCTTGTTTACCTACTGCCTTGTTTACCTACTGCCTTGTTTACCTACTACCTTGTTTACCTACTGCCTTGTTTACCTACTGCCTTGTTTACCTACTGCCTTGTTTACCTACCACCTTGTTTACCTACTGCCTTGTTTACCTACTGCCTTGTTTACCTACTGCCTTTTTTACCTACTGCCTTGTTTACCTACTGCCTTGTTTACCTACTGCCTTGTTTACCTACTGCCTTGTTTACCTACTACCTTGTTTACCCACTACCTTGTTTACCCACTACCTTGTTTACCTACTGCCTTGTTTACCTACTGCCTTGTTTACCTACTACCTTGTTTACCTACTACCTTGTTTACCTACTACCTTGTTTACCCACTACCTTGTTTACCTACTGCCTTGTTTACCTACTGCCTTGTTTACCTACTGCCTTGTTTACCTACTGCCTTGTTTACCTACTACCTTGTTTACCCACTACCTTGTTTACCCACTACCTTGTTTACCTACTGCCTTGTTTACCTACCGCCTTGTTTACCTACTACCTTGTTTACCCACTACCTTGTTTACCCACTACCTTGTTTACCTACTGCCTTGTTACCTACTGCCTTGTTTACCCACTACCTTGTTTACCCACTACCTTGTTTACCCACTACCTTGTTTACCTACTGCCTTGTTTACCTACTGCCTTGTTTACCTACTGACTTGTTTACCTACTACCTTGTTTACCCTTACCTTGTTTACCTACTACCTTGTTTACCTACTACCTTGTTTACCTACTGCCTTGTTTACCTACTGCCTTGTTTACCTACTACCTTGTTTACCTACTGCCTTGTTTACCTACTACCTTGTTTAACTACTGCCTTGTTTACCTACTGCCTTGATTACCTACTGCCTTGTTTACCTACTGCCTTGTTTACCTACTGCCTTGTTTACCTACTGCCTTGTTTACCTGCTACCTTGTTTACCTACTACCTTGTTTACCTACTGCCTTGTTTACCTACTGCCTTGTTACTTGCTACCTTGTTTACCTGCTACCTTGTTTACCTACTGCCTTGTTTACTTGCTACCTTGTTTACCTACTACCTTGTTTACCTACTGCCTTGTTTACTTGCTACCTTGTTTACCTACTACCTTGTTTACCTACTGCCTTGTTTACTTGCTACCTTGTTTACTTACTACCTTGTTTACCTACTACCTTGTTTACCTACTACCTTGTTTACCTACTGCCTTGTTTACTTGCTACCTTGTTACCTACTGCCTTGTTTACCTACTGCCTTGTTTACCTACTACCTTGTTTACCTACTACCTTGTTTACCTACTGCCTTGTTTACCTACTGCCTTGTTTACCTACTGCCTTGTTTACCTACTACCTTGTTTACCTACTACCTTGTTTACCTACTGCCTTGTTTACCTACTGCCTTGTTTACCTACTACCTTGTTTACCTACTACCTTGTTACCTACTGCATTGTTTACCTACTACCCTGTTTACCTACTGCCTTGTTTACCTACTGCCTTGTTTACCTACTGCCTTGTTTACCCACTACCTTGTTTACCTACTACCTTGTTTACCTACTACCTTGTTACCTACTGCCTTGTTTACCTACTGCCTTGTTTACCTACTGCCTTGTTTACCTACTGCCTTGTTTACCCACTACCCTTGTTTACCTACTACCTTGTTTTCCTACTGCCTTGTTTTCCTACTGCCTTGTTTACCTACTACCTTGTTTACCTACTACCTTGTTTACCTACTGCCTTGTTTTCCTACTGCCTTGTTTACCTACTACCTTGTTTACCTACTACCCTGTTTACCTACTGCCTTGTTTACCTACTGCCTTTTTACCTACTCCTTGTTTACGTGCCCCACTACCTTGTTTACCTACTACCTTGTTTCCCTACTGCCTTGTGTTACCTACTACCTTGTTTACCTACTGCCTTGTTTACCTACTGCCTTGTTTACCTACTGCCTTGTTTACCTACTACCTTGTTTACCGACTGCCTTGTTTACCTACTGCCTTGTTTACCACTACCTTGTTTACCTACTACCTTGTTTACCTACTACCTTGTTTACCTACTACCATTGTTTACCTACTACCTTGTTTACCTACTACCTTGTTTACCTACTGCCTTGTTTACCTACTACCTTGTTTACCTACTGCCTTGTTACCCACTACCTTGTTTACCTACTGCCTTGTTTACCTACTGCCTTGTTTACCTACTGCCTTGTTTACCTACTACCTTGTTTACCCACTACCTTGTTTACCTACTACCTGGTTTACCTACTACCTTGTTTAACCTACTACCTTGTTTACCCTACTGCCTTGTTTACCTACTACCTTGTTTACCTACTACCTTTTTACCTACTACCTTGTTTACCTACTACCTTGTTTACCTACTACCTGTTTACCTACTACCTTGTTTACCTACTGCCTTGTTTACCTACTACTTTGTTTACCTACTACCTTGTTACCTACTACCTTGTTTACCTACTACCTTGTTTACCTACTACCTGTTTACCTACTACCTTGTTTACCTACCTGCCCTTGTTTACCTACTACTTTGTTTACCTACTACCTTACCTTACTCCAGTGTTTACCTACTACCTTGTTTACCTACTACCTTGTTTACCTACTACCTTGTTTACCTACTACCTTGTTACCTACTGCCTTGTTTAACCTACGACCTTGTTTACCTACTACCTTGTTTACCTACTACCTTGTTACCTACTACCTTGTTTACCTACTACCTTGTTTACCTACTAGCCTTGTTACCTACTACCTTGTTTACCTACTACCTTGTTTACCTACTACCTTGTTTACCTACTGCCTTGTTTACCTACTACCTGGTTTACTACACCTTGTTTACCTACTGCCTTGTTTACCTACTGCCTTGTTACCTACTACCTTGTTTACCTACTGCCTTGTTTACCTACTCCTTGTTTACCTACTGCCTTGTATACTACTGCCATTGTTACCTACTACCTTGTTTACCTACTACCTTGTTTACCTACTGCCCTTGTTACCCACGGCCTTGTTTACTACTACCTTGTTTTACCTACTACCTTGTTTACCACTACCTTGTTTACCTACTACCTTGTTTACCCACTACTTGTTTACCTACTACCTTGTTTACCTACTACCTTGTTTACCTACTACCTTGTTTACCTACTAGCCTTGTTTACCTACTACTTGTTTACCTACTACCTTGTTTACCTACTGCCTTGTTTACCTACTACCTTGTTTACCTACGACCTTGTTTACCTACTACCTTGTTTACCTACTGCCTTGTTTACCCTACTACCTTGTTTACCTACTACCTTGTTTACCTACTGCCTTGTTTACCTACTGCCTTGTATACCTACTGCCTTGTTTACCTACTACCTTGTTTACCTACTGCCTTGTTTACCTACTGCCTTGTTTACCTACTGCCTTGTTTCCCTACTGCCTTGTTTACCTACTACCTTGTTTACCTACTACCTTGTTTACCTACTACCTTGTTTACCTACTGCCTTGTTTACCTACTGCCTTGTTTACCTACTGCCTTGTTTACCTACTGCCTTGTTTACCTACTGCCTTGTTTACCTACTGCCTTGTTTACCTACTGCCTTGTTTACCTACTGCCTTGTTTACCTACTGCCTTGTTTACCTACTGCCTTGTTTACCTACTGCCTTGTTTACCTACTGCCTTGTTTACCTACTGCCTTGTTTACCTACTGCCTTGTTTACCTACTACCTTGTTTACCTACTGCCTTGTTTACCTACTACCTTGTTTACCTACTGCCTTGTTTACCTACTGCCTTGTTTACCTAACCTTGTTTACCTACTGCCTTGTTTACCTACTGCCTTGTTTACCTACTACCTTGTTTACCTACTGCCTTGTTTACCTACTACCTTGTTTACCTACTGCCTTGTTTACCTACTGCCTTTTACCTACTACCTTGTTTACCTACCCTGCCTTGTTTACCTACTGCCTTTGTTTACCTACTGCCTTGTTTACCTACTACCTTGTTTACCTACTGCCTTGTTTACCTACTACCTTGTTTAGCTACTGCCTTGTTTACCTACTGCCTTGTTTACCTACTACCTTGTTTACCTACTGCCTTGTTTACCTACTGCCTTGTTTACCTACTGCCTTGTTTACCTACTACCTTGTTTACCTACTGCCTTGTTTACCTACTGCCTTGTTTACCTACTACCTTGTTTACCTACTGCCTTGTTTACCTACTGCCTTGTTTACCTACTACCTTGTTTACCTACTGCCTTGTTTACCTACTGCCTTGTTTACCTACTGCCTTGTTTACCTACTACCTTGTTTACCTACTGCCTTGTTTACCTACTGCCTTGTTTACCTACTGCCTTGTTTACCTACTGCCTTGTTTACCTACTGCCTTGTTTACCTACTGCCTTGTTTACCTACTACCTTGTTTACCTACTGCCTTGTTTACCTACTGCCTTGTTTACCTACTGCCTTGTTTACCTACTGCCTTGTTTACCTACTGCCTTGTTTACCTACTACCTTGTTTACCTACTGCCTTGTTTACCTACTGCCTTGTTTACCTACTGCCTTGTTTACCTACTGCCTTGTTTACCTACTGCCTTGTTTACCTACTACCTTGTTTACCTACTGCCTTGTTTACCTACTGCCTTGTTTACCTACTGCCTTGTTTACCTACTGCCTTGTTTACCTACTGCCTTGTTTACCTACTACCTTGTTTACCTACTGCCTTGTTTACCTACTGCCTTGTTTACCTACTGCCTTGTTTACCTACTACCTTGTTTACCTACTGCCTTGTTTACCTACTGCCTTGTTTACCTACTACCTTGTTTACCTACCTTGTTTACCTACTACCTTGTTACCTACTACCTTGTTTACCTACTGCCTGTTTACCTACTGCCTTGTTTACCTACTACCTTGTTACCTACTGCCTTGTTTACCTACTGCCTTGTTTACCTACTACCTTGTTTACCTACTGCCTTGTTACCTACTCCTTGTTTACCTACTACCTTGTTTACCTACTGCCTTGTTTACCTACTACCTTGTTTACCTACTGACTTGTTTACCTACGGCCTTGTTTACCTACTACCTTGTTTACCTACTGCCTTGTTTACCTACTATCCTTGTTTACCTACTACCTTGTTTACCTACTGCCCTTGTTTACCTACTACCGTGTTTACCTACTACCTTGTTTACCTACTGCCTTGTTTACCTACTACCTTGTTTACCTACTACCTTGTTTACCTACTGCCTTGTTTACCTACTACTTGTTTCCTACTGCCTTGTTTACCTACTGACCTTGTTTACTACTGCCTTGTTTACCTACTACCTTGTTTACCTTACTGACTTGTTTACCTACTGCCTTGTTTACCTACTGACTTGTTACCTACTGCCTTGTTTACCTACTACCTTGTTTACCTACTTGACTTGTTTACCTACTACCTTGTTTACCTACTGACTTGTTTACCTACTACTTGTTTACCTACTACCTTTTTTACCTACTGACTTGTTTACCTACTGCCTTGTTTACCTACTACCTTGTTTACCTACTGCCTTGTTTACCTACTACCTGTTTACCTACTACCTTGTTTACCTACTGCCCTGTTTACCTACTGCCTTGTTTACCTACTGCCACTTGTTTACCTACTGCCTTGTTACTACTACCTTGTTTACCTACTGCCTGTTTACCTACTGCCTTGTTTACCTACTGCCTTGTTTACCTACTGCCTTGTTTACCTACTACCTTGTTTACCTACTGCCTTGTTTACCTACTGCCTTGTTTACCTACTACCTTGTTTACCTACTGCCTTGTTTACCTACTACCTTGTTTACCTACTGCCTTGTTTACCTACTGCCTTGTTTACCTACTACCTTGTTTACCTACTGCCTTGTTTACCTACTACCTTGTTTACCTACTGCCTTGTTTACCTACTGCCTTGTTTACCTACTACCTTGTTTACCTACTGCCTTGTTTACCTACTACCTTGTTTACCTACTGCCTTGTTTACCTACTACCTTGTTTACCTACTGCCTTGTTTACCTACTGCCTTGTTTACCTACTACCTTGTTTACCTACTACCTTGTTTACCTACTGCCTTGTTTACCTACTACCTTGTTTACCTACTGCCTTGTTTACCACTACTACCTTGTTTACCTACTGCCTTGTTTACCTACTGCCTTGTTTACCTACTGCCTTGTTTACCTACTACCTTGTTTACCTACTGCCTTGTTTACCTACTGCCTTGTTTACCTACTGCCTTGTTTACCTACTACCTTGTTTACCTACTGCCTTGTTTACCTACTACCTTGTTTACCTACTGCCTTGTTTACCTACTGCCTTGTTTACCTACTGCCTTGTTTACCTACTGCCTTGTTTACCTACTGCCTTGTTTACTACTACCTTGTTTACTACTGCCTTGTTTACCTACTGCCTTGTTTACCTACTGCCTTGTTTACCTACTGCCTTGTTTACCTACTGCCTTGTTTACCTACTGCCTTGTTTACCTACTGCCTTGTTTACCTACTGCCTTGTTTACCTACTGCCTTGTTTACCTACTACCTTGTTTACCTACTGCCTTGTTTACCTACTGCCTTGTTTACCTACTGCCTTGTTTACTACTGCCTTGTTTACCTACTGCCTGTTTACCTACTGCCTTGTTTACCTACTGCCTTGTTTACCTACTGCCTTGTTTACCTACTGCCTTGTTTACCTACTGCCTTGTTTACCTACTGCCTTGTTTACCTACTGCCTTGTTTACCTACTGCCTTGTTTACCTACTGCCTTGTTTACCTACTGCCTTGTTTACCTACTACCTTGTTTACCTACTGCCTTGTTTACCTACTGCCTTGTTTACCTACTACCTTGTTTACCTACTGCCTTGTTTACCTACTACCTTGTTTACCTACTACCTTGTTTACCTACTGCCTTGTTTACCTACTACCTTGTTTACCTACTGCCTTGTTTACCTACTGCCTTGTTTACCTACTACCTTGTTTACCTACTGCCTTGTTTACCTACTACCTTGTTTACCTACTACCTTGTTTACCTACTGCCTGTTTACCTACTACCTTGTTTACCTACTACCTTGTTTACCTACTGCCTTGTTTACCTACTACCTTGTTTACCTACTACCTTGTTTACCTACTGCCTTGTTTACCTACTACCTTGTTTACCTACTGCCTTGTTTCCTACTGACTTGTTTACCTACTGCCTTGTTTACCTACTACCTTGTTTACTACTGACTTGTTTACCTACTGCCTTGTTTACCTACTGACTTGTTTACCTACTGCCTTGTTTACCTACTACCTTGTTTACCTACTGACTTGTTTACCTACTACCTTTTTACCTACTGACTTGTTTACCTACTACTTGTTTACCTACTACCTTGTTTACCTACTACTGTTTACCTACTGCCTTGTTTACCTACTACCTTTTTACCTACTGCCTTGTTTACCTACTACCTTGTTTACCTACTACCTTGTTTACCTACTGCCCTGTTTACCTACTGCCTTGTTTACCTACTGCCTTGTTACCTACTGCCTTGTTTACCTACTACTACCTTGTTTACCTACTGCCTTGTTTACCTACTGCCTTGTTTACCTACTGCCTTGTTTACCTACTGCCTTGTTTACCTACTACCTTGTTTACCTACTGCCTTGTTTACCTACTGCCTTGTTTACCTACTACCTTGTTTACCTACTGCCTTTTTACCTACTACCTTGTTTACCTACTGCCTTGTTTACCTACTGCCTTGTTTACCTACTACCTTGTTTACCTACTGCCTTGTTTACCTACTACCTTGTTTACCTACTGCCTTGTTTACCTACTGCCTTGTTTACCTACTACCTTGTTTACCTACTGCCTTGTTTACCTACTACCTTTGTTTACCTACTGCCTTGTTTACCTACTACCTTGTTTACCTACTGCCTTGTTTACCTACTGCCTTGTTTACCTACTACCTTGTTTACCTACTACCTTGTTTACCTACTGCCTTGTTTACCTACTACCTTGTTTACCTACTGCCTTGTTTACCTACTACCTTGTTTACCTACTGCCTTGTTTACCTACTGCCTTGTTTACCTACTGCCTTGTTTACCTACTACCTTGTTTACCTACTGCCTTGTTTACCTACTGCCTTGTTTACCTACTGCCTTGTTTACCTACTGCCTTGTTTACCTACTACCTTGTTTACCCACTGCCTTGTTTACCTACTGCCTTGTTTACCTACTGCCTTGTTTACCTACTGCCTTGTTTACCTACTGCCTTGTTTATCTACTACCTTGTTTATCTACTGCCTTGTTTACCTACTGCCTTGTTTACCTACTGCCTTTTACCTACTGCCTTGTTTACCTACTGCCTTGTTTACCTACTGCCTTGTTTACCTACTGCCTTGTTTACCTACTGCCTTGTTTACCTACTGCCTTGTTTACCCACTGCCTTGTTTACCTACTACCTTGTTTACCCACTGCCTTGTTTACCTACTACCTTGTTTACCTACTGCCTTGTTTACCTACTGCCTTGTTTACCTACTGCCTTGTTTACCTACTGCCTTGTTTACCTACTGCCTTGTTTACCTACTGTTGTTTACCTACTGCTTGTTTACCTACTGCCTTGTTTACCTACTGCCTTGTTTACCTACTACCTTGTTTACCTACTGCCTTGTTTACCTACTACCTTGTTTACCTACTGCCTTGTTTACCTACTGCCTTGTTTACCTACTGCCTTGTTTATCTACTGCCTTGTTTACCGCTCGCTAAAAGCTCCGTGGCGCAGTCCGTTGCCTCCATTTAAAATTGGAATCATCGAGAGTATTCTATAGATGAATAAAGCGAACATTTACCTGTTATAAACCTTGTTCATGTGCAGTAGTACCCCAGTAATTACCCTGTAATCGGGTAATTTGAATGGGGTAAGGGTAAAAGGTAGGCTCATTGCTTTTGACCTTTTGACCTTTGACCTTTGACCTTACCTTGCCGAGGCCTCGTTAAACGTCGTCCACCGGAACGTCGTCGTCCCTTCGATTGAATCTCGTCGGTTGCGTCCAGCACCAGGATGAACAGGAACAAGTGGGGTGGGGGTGGAACCTTGATTCACTTCTGTAACGTTCTAAATTATCGTATGTATTTAGAAAAAATAAAAACAAGAAACTGGATATATTCTTGGTTCTAAATTTGAAGCTTTCGTGACTGCAAGGATTCATATTCTTAGGTTTTTTCGGCAAAGTCACGTAGGTAAAACATTAAAAAGTAAAATAAAATAAAAATCACGACGTTTCGGAGGCAACACAAGCTTCCACCTGAAGACGGAAGCTTGTGTTGCCTCTGAAACGTCGTGATTTTTATTTTATTTTACTTTTTAATGTTTTACCTACGTGACTTTACCGAAAAAACCTAAATATACTCTTTGCTTCTTTCGGTAAAGTCACAGAGACTGAAAATAAAATGAAAATGTAAAAATAAATCTTGATTTGAAGCTTTCGTGACTGCAGGAATCTATACTCTTTGCTTCTTTCGTTAGAAATAAAACTAAGTAAAACAAATCACGACGTTTCGATTGCAACATAAGCGGTCGGCATCACCGAAAGAACCAAAGAGTATAAAAAATTTAATGTCACAAATGGATAGCTTCTCAACGAAGTTGGCCGCTCATCATCATAATCGTCGTCGTCGTGTGGACATTTATAGCAGCAGCAGCAGCAGCAACCCAAATATTCTTGAGCGCATGATGTTGATTCTCTATGGGAAAGCGGAGGACGCGAAGAAAAATCCACGCGACCACGGGGAGAGCGAGACACGCAAACTCCAAATATACAGCAGCAGGCGTCAGGGTCGGGATCGAACCCACGACCTCCTGTACACCAGGCGAGGTAGTTAACATCTCCTAGCCACCGTGATGATGATGATGATAGAGACGCAAACTCCACATATACAACAGCAGGCGTCAGGGTCGGGATCGAACCCACGACCTCCTGTACACCAGGCGAGGTAGTTAACATCTCCTAGCCACCGTGATGATGATAGAGACGCAAACTCCACATATACAACGCAGGCGTCAGGGTCGGGATCGAACCCACGACCTCCTGTACACCAGCGAGGTAGTTAACATCTCCTAGCCACCGTGATGATGATGATAGAGACGCAAACTCCACATATACAACAGCAGGCTCAGGGTCGGGATCGAACCCACGACCTCCTGTACACCAGGCGAGGTAGTTAACATCTCCTAGCCACCGTGATGATGATAGAGACGCAAACTCCACATATACAGCAGCAGGCGTCAGGGTCGGGATCGAACCCACGACCTCCTGTACACCAGGCGAGGTAGTTAACATCTCCTAGCCACCGTGATGATGATGATGATGATAGAGACGCAACTCCACATATACAGCAGCAGGCGTCAGGGTCGGGATCGAACCCACGACCTCCTGTACACCAGCGAGGTAGTACGCAACGCAGTGTTTACCACGGGGCGCCCGGATTGGAACCTCGCCCCAGGCGACGCGCACGTGCGGAGCGATCATCCAACAGCCAATCACAGCCGCTCGCTCCACGCGGCAGCCCCAACAGCGTCAAGTAAATAAGAAATAAATAAAAGCTCATAAAAAATTTACAATAAATAATATAATTGACAATATAACACACGTCTCCCCCCCTCCTCCCCCTCCTCATCCCCCCCCCACCTCATCCTCCACCCGCTCCCCGCCTCCACCCCCCCTCATCCCCTCCTCCCCTCCCTCTCCCCCCGCACCTTTTCCTAATCCCCTCCCACCCACCTCCTCATCCCCCCCCACCTCCTCTCCCTTCCCCCCCCACCTCCTCCTCCTATTTCCCTCCCGCCTACCCGCCCCCACCCCCTCATCCCCCCTTCCCCGAACTCCTCCTCCCCTTCTCCCCATCAACCCCCCCTCACCTCCTCCTCCCCTTCCCCCAACCTCCTCCCCCTTCCATCACCCCCCCCCCTCCTCATCTCCCCCCCCCACCTCCCTTCCTCCTCTCCCCGGCGCGAGAGTCTCTGTCGCTCGACCACGAGATGAAATGTTTCGTGAATCTCCCCCCCCACCTTCCACCCCCCCCGACACTTCCTCCCCCACACCTCCTCCTCCCACCCTCTCCTCCCCCACCTCCTCTCCCCCCCACCTCCTCCCCACACCTCCCCCCACCTCCCCACCCACCTCCCCCACCTTCTTCTCCCCGCCTCCTCCCCCACCTCCCACCATCCATACCCACCTCCCACCTCCTCCCCCCACCTCCTCCCCCCCACCTCCTCCCCCCCCTCCCCCCATTTCCCCACCTCCCCCCCCCTCCCACCTCCCCCCACCCCTCCCCCACCACTCCTACCCACACCTGCCCACCCTCCCCCCCCACGAGGGTCATGTCCGTGACTCCCCGGGCTCGTCCATCATGAGACAGGGGAGGGGGAACGAGGCCGCCACCCCCCCCCCCCCCCTCTGTCTCTCTGTCACGGCTGTCTGTCTCTCTGTCCGTCGGTCTGTCCGCGTGTCTATGCAGTCATCTGTCCCTACTCTTTGTCTGTCCGCCTATCTGCCATCTATTGGTTTGGCCGCTTGTCTGTCTGTCTATCGGTCCGCCTCACCATTGGTCTGTCCGTTTGTTGGTCTGTCTGTCTATCAATTTGTCTGTCCGACCGTCTGTCTATCTGCACGTCCATCGATTTTTCCCTTTGTTTGTCTCTCGTTCGGCCCCCATTTCGTCTGTCGCTGATCGTTCTGTCTGCCCTTCCATTCGTGTGCCGCTTGTCTGTTGTCCATTCGT
>NC_083835.1:6252123-6277268 GCF_015708825.2 Lethenteron reissneri
GCCTTGTTTACCTACTGCCTTGTTTACCTACTGCCTTGTTTACCTACTGCCTTGTTTACCTACTACCTTGTTTACCTACTGCCTTGTTTACCTACTGCCTTGTTTACCTACTGCCTTGTTTACCTACTGCCTTGTTTACCTACACTGCCTTGTTTACCTACTACCTTGTTTACCTACTGCCTTGTTTACCTACTGCCTTGTTTACCTACTGCCTTGTTTACCTACTGCCTTGTTTACCTACTGCCTTGTTTACCTACTGCCTTGTTTACCTACTACCTTGTTTACCTACTGCCTTGTTTACCTACTGCCTTGTTTACCTACTACCTTGTTTACCTACTGCCTTGTTTACCTACTGCCTTGTTTACCTACTACCTTGTTTACCTACTACCTTGTTTACCTACTGCCTTGTTTACCTACTGCCTTGTTTACCTACTACCTTGTTTACCTACTGCCTTGTTTACCTACTGCCTTGTTTACCTACTACCTTGTTTACCTACTGCCTTGTTTACCTACTGCCTTGTTTACCTACTACCTTGTTTACCTACTGCCTTGTTTACCTACTACCTTGTTTACCTACTACCTTGTTACCTACTGCCTTGTTTACCTACTACCTTGTTTACCTACTGCCTTGTTTACCTACTGCCTTGTTTACCTACTACCTTGTTTACCTACTGCCTTGTTTACCTACTACCTTGTTTACCTACTACCTTGTTTGTTTCCTACTGCCTTGTTTACCTACTACCTTGTTTACCTACTACCTTGTTTACCTACTGCCTTGTTTACCTACTACCTTGTTTACCTACTACCTTGTTTACCTACTGCCTTGTTTACCTACTACCTTGTTTACCTACTGCCTTGTTTACCTACTGCCTTGTTTACCTACTGCCTTGTTTACCTACTACCTTGTTTACCTACTGACCTTGTTTACCTACTGCCTTGTTTACCTACTGACTTGTTTACCTACTGCCTTGTTTACCTACTACCTTGTTTACCTACTACCTTGTTTACCTACTACCTTGTTTACCTACTGCCTTGTTTACCTACTACCTTGTTTACCTACTACCTTGTTTACCTACTGACTTGTTTACCTACTGCCTTGTTTACCTACTACCTTGTTTACCTACTGCCTTGTTTACCTACTACCTTGTTTACCTACTACCTTGTTTACCTACTGCCTGTTTACCTACTGCCTTGTTTACCTACTGCCTTGTTTACCTACTGCCTTGTTTACCTACTACCTTGTTTACCTACTGCCTTGTTTACCTACTGCCTTGTTTACCTACTGCCTTGTTTACCTACTGCCTTGTTTACCTACTACCTTGTTTACCTACTGCCTTGTTTACCTACTGCCTTGTTTACCTACTACCTTGTTTACCTACTGCCTTGTTTACCTACTACCTTGTTTACCTACTGCCTTGTTTACCTACTGCCTTGTTTACCTACTACCTTGTTTACCTACTGCCTTGTTTACCTACTACCTTGTTTACCTACTGCCTTGTTTACCTACTGCCTTGTTTACCTACTACCTTGTTTACCTACTGCCTTGTTTACCTACTACCTTGTTTACCTACTGCCTTGTTTACCTACTACCTTGTTTACCTACTGCCTTGTTTACCTACTGCCTTGTTTACCTACTACTTGTTTACCTACTACCTTGTTTACCTACTGCCTTGTTTACCTACTGCCTTGTTTACCTACTGCCTTGTTTACCTACTACCTTGTTTACCTACTGCCTTGTTTACCTACTGCCTTGTTTACCTACTGCCTTGTTTACCTACTACCTTGTTTACCTACTGCCTTGTTTACCTACTGCCTTGTTTACCTACTGCCTTGTTTACCTACTACCTTGTTTACCTACTGCCTTGTTTACCTACTACCTTGTTTACCCACTGCCTTGTTTACCTACTGCCTTGTTTACCTACTGCCTTGTTTACCTACTGCCTTGTTTACCTACTGCCTTGTTTATCTACTACCTTGTTTATCTACTGCCTTGTTTACCTACTGCCTTGTTTACCTACTGCCTTGTTTACCTACTGCCTTGTTTACCTACTGCCTTGTTTACCTACTGCCTTGTTTACCTACTGCCTTGTTTACCTACTGCCTTGTTTACCTACTGCCTTGTTTACCTACTACCTTGTTTACCTACTGCCTTGTTTACCTACTACCTTGTTTACCTACTGCCTTGTTTACCTACTGCCTTGTTTACCTACTGCCTTGTTTACCTACTGCCTTGTTTACCTACTGCCTTGTTTACCTACTGCCTTGTTTACCTACTGCCTTGTTTACCTACTGCCTTGTTTACCTACTGCCTTGTTTACCTACTGCCTTGTTTACCTACTACCTTGTTTACCTACTGCCTTGTTTACCTACTGCCTTGTTTACCTACTACCTTGTTTACCTACTGCCTTGTTTACCTACTGCCTTGTTTACCTACTACCTTGTTTACCTACTGCCTTGTTTACCTACTACCTTGTTTACCTACTACCTTGTTTACCTACTGCCTTGTTTACCTACTACCTTGTTTACCTACTGCCTTGTTTACCTACTACTGCCTTGTTTACCTACTACCTTGTTTACCTACTGCCTTGTTTACCTACTACCTTGTTTACCTACTACCTTGTTTACCTACTGCCTGTTTACCTACTACCTTGTTTACCTACTACCTTGTTTACCTACTGCCTTGTTTACCTACTACCTTGTTTACCTACTACCTTGTTTACCTACTGCCTTGTTTACCTACTACCTTGTTTACCTACTGCCTTGTTTACCTACTGCTTGTTTACCTACTGCCTTGTTTACCTACTACCTTGTTTACCTACTGACCTTGTTTACCTACTGCCTTGTTTACCTACTGACCTTGTTTACCTACTGCCTTGTTTACCTACTACCTTGTTTACCTACTGACCTTGTTTACCTACTACCTTGTTTACCTACTGACTTGTTTACCTACTACCTTGTTTACCTACTACCTTGTTTACCTACTGACCTTGTTTACCTACTGCCTTGTTTACCTACTACCTTGTTTACCTACTGCCTTGTTTACCTACTACCTTGTTTACCTACTACCTTGTTTACCTACTGCCTTGTTTACCTACTGCCTTGTTTACCTACTGCCTTGTTTACCTACTGCCTTGTTTACCTACTACCTTGTTTACCTACTGCCTTGTTTACCTACTGCCTTGTTTACCTACTGCCTTGTTTACCTACTGCCTTGTTTACCTACTACCTTGTTTACCTACTGCCTTGTTTACCTACTGCCTTGTTTACCTACTACCTTGTTTACCTACTGCCTTGTTTACCTACTACCTTGTTTACCTACTGCCTTGTTTACCTACTGCCTTGTTTACCTACTACCTTGTTTACCTACTGCCTTGTTTACCTACTACCTTGTTTACCTACTGCCTTGTTTACCTACTGCCTTGTTTACCTACTACCTTGTTTACCTACTGCCTTGTTTACCTACTACCTTGTTTACCTACTGCCTTGTTTACCTACTACCTTGTTTACCTACTGCCTTGTTTACCTACTGCCTTTACCTACTACCTTGTTTACCTACTACCTTGTTTACCTACTGCCTTGTTTACCTACTACCTTGTTTACCTACTACTGCCTTGTTTACCTACTACCTTGTTTACCTACTGCCTTGTTTACCTACTGCCTTGTTTACCTACTGCCTTGTTTACCTACTACCTTGTTTACCTACTGCCGTTTACCTACTGCCTTGTTTACCTACTGCCTTGTTTACCTACTGCCTTGTTTACCTACTACCTTGTTTACCCACTGCCTTGTTTACCTACTGCCTTGTTTACCCTTAATGTTAGCCGTACTGGCCCTTGTTTACCTACTGCCCTTGTTTACCTACTGCCTTGTTTACCTACTCTCCTTGTTTATCTACTACCCTTGTTTATCTACTGCCTTGGTTACCTAACTGCCTTGTTTAACCTACTGCCTTGTTTACCTACTGCCCATTGTTTACCTACTGCCTTGTTTACTCTTACTGCCATTGTTTACCTAACCTACTGCCGTTGTTTACCTACTGCCTTGTTTACCTACCTGCCTTGTTACCCACTGCCTGTGGTTACCTACTTACCTTGTTTACCACTCCACTGCCATTGTTTACCACTACCCCTTGTTACCTACTGCCTTGTTTATCACTACTGCCTTGTTTACCTACTGCCTTGTTACCTACTGCCTTGGTTACCTAACTGCCGTGTTTACCTACTTGCCTTGTTACCTAACTGCCATTGTGTACCTACTGCCATTGTTTACCTACTGCCTTGTTTACCTACTACCTTGTTTACCTACTGCCTTGTTTACCTACTACCTTGTTTACCTACTGCCTTGTTTACCTACTGCCTTGTTTACCTACTGCCTTGTTTATCTACTGCCTTGTTACCCGCTCGCTAAAAGCTTCCGTGGCGCAGTCCGTTGCCTCCATTTAAAATTGGAATCATCGAGAGTATTCTATAGATGAATAAAGCGAACATTTACCTGTTATAAACCTTGTTCATGTGCAGTAGTACCCCCACCAGTAATTACCCTGTAATCGGGTAATTTGAATGGGGTAAAGGGTAAAAGGTAGGCTCATTGCCTTTTGGACCTTTTGACCTTTGACCTTTGACCTTACCTTGCCGAGGCCCTCGTTAAACGTCGTCCCACCGGAACGTCGTCGTCCTTCGATTGAATCTCGTCGGTTGCGTCCAGCACCAGGATGAACAGGAACAAGTGGGGTGGGGGTGGAACCTTGATTCACTTCTGTAACGTTCTAAATTATCGTATGTATTTAGAAAAAATAAAAACAAGAAACTGGATATATTTCTTGGTTCTAAATTTGAAGCTTTCCGTGACTGCAAGGATTCATATTCCTTAGGTTTTTCGGCAAAGTCCACGTAGGTAAAACATTAAAAAGTAAAATAAAATAAAAATCACGACGTTTCGGAGGCAACACAAGCTTCCACCTGAAGACGGAAGCTTGTGTTGCCTCTGAAACGTCGTGATTTTTATTTTATTTTACTTTTTAATGTTTTACCTACGTGACTTTACCGAAAAAACCTAAGAATATACTCTTTGCTTCTTTCGGTAAAGTCACAGAGACTGAAAATAAAATGAAAATGTAAAAATAAATCTTGATTTGAAGCTTTCGTGACTGCAGGAATCTATACTCTTTGCTTCTTTCGTTAGAAATAAAACTAAGTAAAACAAATCACGACGTTTCGATTGCAACATAAGCGGTCGGCATCA
This sequence comes from Lethenteron reissneri, assembly GCF_015708825.2. Lineage (NCBI taxonomy): Eukaryota > Metazoa > Chordata > Hyperoartia > Petromyzontiformes > Petromyzontidae > Lethenteron > Lethenteron reissneri. The sequence continues at coordinate 6,257,365 of NC_083835.1, forward strand.
CCGAAAGAACCAAAGAGTATAAAAAATTTAATGTCACAAATGGATAGCTTCTCAACGAAGTTGGCCGCTCATCATCATAATCGTCGTCGTCGTGTGGACATTTATAGCAGCAGCAGCAGCAACCCAAATATTCTTGAGCGCATGATGTTGATTCTCTATGGGAAAGCGGAGGACGCGAAGAAAAATCCACGCGACCACGGGGAGAGCGAGAGACACGCAAACTCCAAATATACAGCAGCAGGCGTCAGGGTCGGGATCGAACCCACGACCTCCTGTACACCAGGCGAGGTAGTTAACATCTCCTAGCCACCGTGATGATGATGATGATGATGATAGAGACGCAAACTCCACATATACAACAGCAGGCGTCAGGGTCGGGATCGAACCCACGACCTCCTGTACACCAGGCGAGGTAGTTAACATCTCCTAGCCACCGTGATGATGATAGAGACGCAAACTCCACATATACAACAGCAGGCGTCAGGGTCGGGATCGAACCCACGACCTCCTGTACACCAGGCGAGGTAGTTAACATCTCCTAGCCACCGTGATGATGATGATGATAGAGACGCAAACTCCACATATACAAACAGCAGGCGTCAGGGTCGGGATCGAACCCACGACCTCCTGTACACCAGGCGAGGTAGTTAACATCTCCTAGCCACCGTGATGATGATAGAGACGCAAACTCCACATATACAGCAGCAGGCGTCAGGGTCGGGATCGAACCCACGACCTCCTGTACACCAGGCGAGGTAGTTAACATCTCCTAGCCACCGTGATGATGATGATGATGATAGAGACGCAAACTCCACATATACAGCAGCAGGCGTCAGGGTCGGGATCGAACCCACGACCTCCTGTACACCAGGCGAGGTAGTTACGCAACGCAGTGTTTACCAGGGCGGGCGCCCGGATTGGAACCTCGCCCCAGGCGACGAGCACGTGCGGAGCGATCATCCAACAGCCAATCACAGCCGCTCGCTCCACGCGGCAGCCCCAACAGCGTCAAGTAAATAAAGAAATAAAGAAAGCTCATAAAAAATTTACAATAAATTAAATATAATTGACAATATAACACACACGTCTCCCCCCCCTCCTCCCCCTCCTCATCACCCCCCCCCACCTCATCCTCCACCCGCTCCCCGCCTCCACCCCACCCTCATCCTCCTCCCCCCTCCCTCTCCCCGCACCCTTTTCCTAATCCCCTCCCACCCACCTCCTCATCCCCCCCCCACCTCCTCTCCCTTCCCCCCCCACCTCCTCCTCCTATTTCCCTCCCCGCCTACCCGCCCCCACCCCCTCATCCCCCCTTCCCCGAACTCCTCCTCCCCTTCTCCCCACCTCACCCCCCCTCACCTCCTCCTCCCCCTTCCCTCCAACCTCCTCCCCCTTCCATCACCCCCCCCACCTCCTCATCTCCCCCCCCCACCTCCCTTCCTCCTCTCCCCGGCGCGAGAGTCATCTGTCGCTCGACCACGAGATGAAATGTTTCGTGAATCTCCCCCCCCACCTTCCACCCCCCCCCGACACTTCCTCCCCCCACCTCCTCCTCCCACCTCCTCCCCCCACCTCCTCTCCCCCCACCTCCTCCCCACACCTCCCCCCACCTCCCCACCTCCCTCCCCCCACCTCTTCTCCCCGCCTCCTCCCCCCACCTCCCACCATCCATACCCACCTCCCCACCTCCTCCCCCCACCTCCTCCCCCCCCACCTCCTCCCCCCACCTCCCCCCCATTTCCCCACCTCCTCCCCCCACCTCCCCACCTCCCCCCACCCCTCCCCCACCACCTCCTCCCCACACCTGCCCCACCCCTCCCCCCACCACGAGGGTCATGTCCGTGACTCCCCGGGGCTCGTCCATCATGAGACAGGGGAGGGGGGAACGGAGGCCGCCACCCCCCCCACCACCCCTCTGTCTCTCTGTCACGGCTGTCTGTCTCTCTGTCCGTCGGTCTGTCCGCGTGTCTATGCAGTCATCTGTCCCTACTCTTTGTCTGTCCGCCTATCTGCCCATCTATTGGTTTGGCCGCTTTGTCTGTCTGTCTATCGGTCCGCTCACCATTGGTCTGTCCGTTTGTTGGTCTGTCTGTCTATCAATTTGTCTGTCCGACCGTCTGTCTATCTGCACGTCCATCGATTTTTCCCTTTGTTTGTCTCTCGTTCCGGCCCCCATTCGTCTGTCCGCTGATCGTTCTGTCTGCCCTTCCATTCGTGTGTCCGCTTGTCTGTCTGTCCATTCGTCGGTCCGTACGTCTGTCTGTCTATCTGTAAATCTGTCTGTCCGACCGTCTGTCTATCTGCACGTCCATCGATCTGTCCCTTTGTTTGTCTCTCGTTCAGGCCCCCATTCGTCCGTCCGCTGATCGTTCTGTCTTTCCTTCCATTCGTGTGTCCGCCGGTCTGTCTGCCCATTCGTCGGTCCGTACGTCTGTCTGTCTATCTGTCAATCTGTCTGTCCATCTGTCTGTGTGTCTGTCCGACTGTCTGTCTGTCTGTGTGTCCGTGTGCTCCGTGTTATCTCTCTCTCTGTCTGTTCTGGCGTTTGTCGCGTGTAAATCGATTCTTGTTGATGTCGTTGTTGATGTCATTGTTGTTGATGTCGTTGTTGTTGATGTTGTTGCTGATGTTTATGATGATGTTATTTTTGATGTTGTTGATGTTGCTGTTGATGTTGAAGGTGTTGATGATGTTGATGTTGTTGATGATATTGCTGATCTTGTTAATGATGCTGTTAATGTTGTTCATATCGTTCATGTTGTTGATTATATTGTTGATTGTGTTGTTGATGTTGATGTCGTTGTTGATGATGCTGTTGGTGATGTTAGTGTTTTTGATGTTGATGTTGTTGATGCTGTTGATGATATGTTAACTACCTCGCCTGGTATGCAGGAGGTCGTGGGTTCGGATCCGGACCCTGACTCCTGCTGTATATCTGGAGTTTGCGTGTCTCTCTCCCTGTCTCTCTCACCGTGGTCGCGTGGATTTTTTTTCTCCGGGTCCTCTGGTTCTTTCCCTCCCCTCTCCACATTCAGAATCAACGTCACAGAGAATGTTGCCGATTTAAAATGACCACGTGATGATGATGATGATGAAAAGCTGCCACTTGGTCCAGTTATCATTTGCGATAGCCAGGGTCGCTTCTGAAAAAAAGCCTTACCGGGTAAAAATAAAAGAAAATAGTTTATAGTTTAAGGTTGTACGGGATGATATATTGCTGTGTGGAGTTGATGTGTATTCTCTCGTCTGCAATGAGGTTTCCTTTCTGACATCCGCAGCTAAACCCCACGTGACATGCAACCACGACGGCTTGCAGAATATCGGCCAGAGAAGGAAGTGAATTACCACAACGAAAAACGCGACGTGTATAACCCACAATATCCACGACATCACCCCGTGGCCCTTTACTGGAGAACCGCCTTGCAAAACCACCCAACTGGAATTGCAGCAGCAGCTGCAGCAGCAGCAGCAACAGCACTGCAAACACGTAACAAGGATATCCTCGATTTAAAGCTTTCGTGACTGCAGGGATTAATCTTCTTGGTTCAGTAAAGTCACGTAGAAGGGAAATAATAAAATAATAAAAATAAAACATAATTAAATTTCGATTTAAAGCTTTCGTGACTGCAGGGATTCATCTTCTTGGTTCTTTCGGTAAAGTCACGTAGAAGGGAAGTAATAAAATAATAAAAATAAAACATAATAAAATAATTCTCACGACGTTTCGGTCACAACGCAAGCAGCCGTCCTCAGGTGAAGAACAGGTCTGTCGATTCAGACTCTGTCTTATCGACTTTTCATTCAGACGCTGTCTCCCCGACAGACCTGGTCTTCACCTGAGGACGGCTGCTTGCGTTGTGGCCGAAACGTCGTGAGAATTATTTTATTATGTTTTATTTTTATTATTTCATCACTTCCCTTCTACGTGATGACTTCACCGAAAGAACCAAGACGATGAATCCCTGCAGTCACGAAAGCTTTACATCGAAAAAGAAGGATATCCTCCTGAAGATTGAGACTCGACAACGAAAGGCTCCCACCCCCCCCCCCACCGCCTTCATTCATTCGACGCAGCCCTGCTGCTTGTCCCCCTCCACACCCCCCCCCGCCCCCCGTCTGCTCCAATATCTGTTTGTTTTTGTTTTATTTTTAAATCGGCCGGGGCCTTGGTGATGGTGGTGGGGAGGGGGAATGGAAGGACCGCTGCTGGTCTCTACGTCTCTTGTTCGGTCTTCCAGAGAGGGGGGTGAGGAGGGGGGGAAATTGGTGGTGGGGGGGGGGGTAATTGCCCCCCCATACCCCCTCCCTTCCTGCCCACCCCTCCACCACCACTCCCGCGGTGTAAAACCGCTCCGTGACCCATAGCCTCAATGAGCTGTCAGCTGCGGGCTAAATGAAGTCCTCTGATTGATTGAGTGATCGAGTGATTGGAACCGAGTCGTGATTGATGCCCTGAGATTCGCAACGGCTGCTAGCCCCCCCTCAGCCCCTCCCCTCCAGCCCCTCCCCCCTTCCCCCCAGCACCCCCCACAGCCCCTCCCCCCCAGCACCCCTCACAGCCCCTCCCCCCCAGCACCCCTCACAGCCCCTCCCCTACAGCCCCTCCCCCCTTCCCCCCAGCACCCCCCACAGCCCCTCCCCCCCAGCACCCCTCACAGCCCCTCCCCCCCCAGCACCCCTCACAGCCCCTCCCCTACAGCCCCTCCCCCTTCCCCCAGCACCCCCCACAGCCCCTCCCCCCCCAGCACCCCTCACAAGCCCCTCCCCTCGAGCCCCTTGACCCTCCCCCACCCCCTCCCCCCAACCCCTCCCCCCAGCCCCTACCCCCCCCAGCCCCTCCCCCCAGCCCCTCCCCCCAGCCCCTCCCCCCCAGCACCCCTCACAGCCCCTCCCCCCAGGCCCTCCCCCCCACCCTCTCCCCCCCAGGCCCCTCCCCCCCACCCTCTCCCCCCCAGCCCCTCCCCCTCACCCCTCCCCCAGCCCCTCCCCCCACCCTCTCCCCCCCAGCCCCTCCCCCCCACCCTCTCCCCCCCAGCCCCCCCCCCCCCCACAGGGCCCACCTCACCTCCCACAAATATTCGCCAATAATCAGAAATCAGAATTTTAGATTTGAAACGTCGTGATTTTTATTTTATTTTTATTTCACTTTTTATTAATTTACATTTTTTTTACCTACGTGACTTTACCGAAAACACCTAAAAACAAGAATTTGTTTTAGTTTTGCTTATGACTGCAGGCGGAATCTGATGAGCTATGAAGCTCTTTCTTTTACAAGGATTAGTGTGCGCGCGTGTGTGCAAACTGCACACACGCGCGCACACACAAATGCAACACTCAACCATCGCCATCCGACGAGGCTAAAGCCCCAATGAGGGCTTTAACTGGACACCACGTGACCTTAAAAAATAAGAGTTCAATCGCGAATAAAAAAAATAAAAAAAAACGCTTTCGGTAAATATTCGACGGCCGACGTTTCGGGTTACGGGCCTTCAAGGCAGCACCGCGCGCGGTCCTTGCAAGGAGGGACAGAGTGGTCGGGGACTTGGAGGCGAGAGACTTTGTTTAATTGGAATTCGTAACTCCGCTCACATCTCTCGGGCATGTCGATGTGCCGTGCAGAAGGGCCATTGCCCGAAACGTCTTCTATTTAAAATAATTATACACAGGCTAGCCCAAAAGCCAGGACACGCAGGGATAGTATGTTAATTTTAACAAATGACATGCGGCTATTATGTTTAGTTTAACAAAGCACATATGGATATTATGTTTATTTTAACAAATCACATAGGGTTAATCTATGTATATTAACAAATCCTATAGGGTTAATATATTTACATTAACAAATCACATAGGGTTAATATATTTAGATTAACAAATCACACATGGATATTGTTTATTTTAACAAATCACGTAAGGATATTATGTTTATTATAAAAAATCACATAGGGTTAACATAATTACATGAACAAATCACGTAAGGTTATTATGCTTATTTTAACAAATGACAGAGGGTTATAATGCTAATTTAACAAATTACATAGAGTTAATGTATTTATATTAACAAATCACATGGGGTTATTATATTTAGTTTAACAAATCACATAGGGTCAATCTATTTACATCAACAAATCACATAGGGATATTATATTTAGTTTAACAAATCACGTAGGGTTATGTTTATTTTAACAAATCACATAGGGTTAATATATGTACATCGCGTTATTGTATTGAATTATTTAAAACAAATGTGCTAAATGACTTTTACTAACATCAATTATGGATGTTCGTCTCCTTCCATTCGATAAGCTATTTGATCTTTTACCAGGTAAGGCCAACTCAGCTATAGAGTCTACACTATGGGAACCTCATTTGCCAGTAAAAATATGATAATTGGTTTTTTACCCTTCTATCTGGCAACAAAACTGACACCTTTTTACAAGGAGTCATGTTTGCATAGACCGCAATACCTGCAGTCATAATGCAAACAAAAGAACATAACTCTGATAATGTGCACCTTTTGGCGTCATCTGGTCCAACCCATGTGAGACTAGGCTCTAAGGAAAGCTGTCTCGGGTGTGGACCAATCAACTTCAAGGACAGTGCACATTATCAGAGTTATGTTCTTTTGTTTGTATTATGACTGCAGGTATTGCGGTCTATGCAAACATGACTCCTTGTAAAAAGGTGTCAGTTTTGTTGCCAGATAGAAGGGTAAAAAAACAATTATCAGCTATAGAGCTCGATGGATCTGACTGCAAATGAAAGCTCAACGAAGTAGATCATCACCATCATCGTGTGGAAATGTCTAGCAGCAGCCAAATCATCTAAACGCGTGATGTTGATTCTAAATGTGGAGGGGGAAAAACCCGGAGGACCCGGAGAAAAATCCTTGCGACCACGGGGAGAGAGAGAGAGACACGCAGACTCCAAATATACAGCAGCAGGCGTCAGGGTCGGGATCGAACCCACGACCTCCTGTAAACCAGGAGAGGTAGCTAACATCTCCTAGCCACCGCGAAGATGATGAGAGAGAGAGAGACACGCAGACTCCAAATATACAGCAGGCGTCAGGGTCGGGATCGAACTCACGGCCTCCTGTATACCAAGCGAGATCGAACCCACGACTTCCTGTATACTGGGCGAGGTAGTTGACATCTCATAGCCACGTGGCGTCAGGGTCAGGATGGAACCCACGGCCTCCTGTATACCAGGCGAGGTTGTTTGAACATTTCCTAGCGACCGTGGCGTCAGGGTCAGGATTGAACCAACGACCTCCTGTAGACCAGGAGAGGTAGTCAACATCTCCTAGCCACCGCGAAGATGATAAGAAAGAGAGACACGCAAAGCCCAAATATACAGCAAGCGTCAGGGTCGGGATCGAACCCACGGCCTCCTGTAAACCAGGCGAGGAAGCTAATATATCCTAGCCACCGTGGCTTCAGCGTCCGAGATCGAACCCACGACTTCCTGTCTACTAGGCGAGGTAGTTGACATCTCCTAGCCACGTGGCGTCAGGGTCAGGATGGAACTCACGACCTCCTGTAGACCAGGCGAGGTAGTAGTTAACATCGACAAAGAATAAACAATGAAAGTAATGTTAACGCCGGTGTTAAAATACACTTAATAACCCAACGTGTCTCTGGCTTTTAGGGCCCCCCTATGCATGTGCAGTGGGTTAAATTCAGGCGCACACTGGAACTTTGGAGGCAACACTATTTATGAGCTCAACACAACGGGTAACCCTTAACATTAACAAGATAACGACATAGGGTGGTGGTAACCATCGTTCCTAACTTCGCTAACACATGGGGGATACTACTACATTACTGGACCCGAGACCGAGGATCGTAGATGGTGGCTTCATCCCAGAGTTGACCCAGCGGAGCAGCTCAGCTCTCCATCCACAGCCCGCTAGCAACACCTCCGGCGTGGCCGCCTCCGCCCCAGGCCCCACCTCCCTTCCAGATCCTTCCGGAAGGCCCGAGCCCCCAACCACGTGACCCCCCCTGAGGCCCCTGACCCCCCCTTTATCCGGTCACGTGTCACACAGTAGTGTCGTTCTACTACACTACACATGCAACCTCACGTTTTTTGGTTTGGCCATGTTTGTTTGTTGTAGTACAGAGTTAGACTCTTCTTCCTAGCGTTGTTCCCGCTGTGGCGCAGGGTCCGCTTTTCGGCATTGTCTTCTCCATTTGGCTCGGTCCAGGGCATCTTCAGGGGATGCGTTGACCGTCTTCATGTCTTCCTTTATTCGGTCCATCCATCGCTTCTTCGGACGTCCGCGTGGACGGCGGCCCTCTGGCTCAATACGCACGGCAGTCTTGGCCACTGATGACTCTTCACTTCGCATCACATGGCCGTACCACCGAAGCCTTGCCTCAAGCATCTTGTCCGCAATGGGGGCCACACCAAGTCGCTTCCGAACGTCTTCGTTCCTGACACGATCCCATCGAGTGAGCCCGAGGCTCCATCTGAGCATCCTCATCTCCATGGTGTGGAGAGCTTGTTCGTGTACAGTTGTGGCTGGCCAGCACTCGGATCCATAGAGTGCCACCGGTCGGACGATGGTCTTGTATATTTTTCCCTTCAGCCTATCCGGCATTTTCCGATCACAGAGGACTCCGGTGACTTGCCTCCATTTCATCCACGCCGCATTGACTCGTGACCTCACATCAGTCGTGATGCTACCATCTGAGCTGATGGTGGAGCCCAGGTACTTAAAGTCCGTCACTTTCTTCAGATCTTCTCCGTCAATACTGATGGTGCCGTCGGTTTGGGGGCCACACTCCATATACTCCGTCTTTTTGATGTTGAACCTCATCCCGTTTTCGTCCAAACGTTCCTTCCACAGGCGCGTTTGTCTTTCCACTTCTCCTCTCTCTTCATCTGAGAGGAGGACGTCATCCGCGTAGAGAATTGACCATGGAAGGGGCGTGTGCAGGTCGGCAGTGATCGTGTCCATGCACAGGATAAACAGGAGTGGTGACAGGGCCGATCCTTGGTGCACTCCAACGCTGATGGCAAATGGCGGTGATATGCCCACTGCACACCTGACTGCACTGGTGACGTTCTTGTATAGGAGTTGCACCCAATGCACGTAGGTTTCAGGGACTCCATGGGATCGAAGCGAGTGCCAGATGAGGTCGTGGGGGACCCTGTCAAATGCCTTTTCAAGGTCGAGGAACGACACGTGCACAGCTTTGTTCTTCTCTCTGTGCCTCTCCAGCAGGAGAGTTAGACTGATGGCCTTAATCTAAGTTGTCTTGTGGTTGTTGTTGTTGTTGTTGTTGTTTGACTTGCATCCCACTGGGATTTTTGTGTACGGTGCTTTTTCTGCAATATTTTAGTGTATTTTCTTGGATTTTCTGTTTGCACTTAGTCACATATTCACTTTAAGATGTTTTCTTGTTCATGTTTTTGTTTTTTGTTTGTTGCAGTTGCACCCGATTCAAGAGCTGTTTCATTGCTTTCATGGCTTTATTTTGGTGATTTCGAAAAGTGTAATGGTTTGGCCATGTTTGTTTGTTGTAGTACAGAGTTAGACTGATGGCCTTAATCTAAGTTGTCTTGTGGTTGTTGTTGTTGTTGTTTGACTTGCATCCCACTGGGATTTTTGTGTACGGTGCTTTTTCTGCAATATTTTAGTGTATTTTCTTGGATTTTCTGTTTGCACTTAGTCACATATTCACTTTAAGATGTTTTCTTGTTCATGTTTTTCTTTTTTGTTTGTTGCGGATGCACCCGATTCAAGAGCCGAATGGCTCACAGGGCTATACCTAATACATGAACTTTGAACTTTGAACGTGCCCCTAAGCACAGAGCGCCTCCTCCTGCAGTGTTGAGTCTATGGGCAGTGTTGAGTCTGTGGTGCAGTGTTGAGTCTGTGGGTTGTGTTGAGTCTGTGGGTAGTGTTGAGTCTATGTGCAGTGTTGAGTCTGTGGGTTGTGTTGAGTCTGTGGGTAGTGTTGAGTCTGTGGTGCAGTGTTGAGTCTGTGGTGCAGTGTTGAGTCTGTGGGTAGTGTTGAGTCTGTGGTGCAGTGTTGAGTCTGTGGGTAGTGTTGAGTCTATGGGCAGTGTTGAGTCTGTGGGTAGTGTTGAGTCTGTGGTGCAGTGTTGAGTCTGTGGGTAGTGTTGAGTCTGTGGTGCAGTGTTGAGTCTGTGGGTAGTGTTGAGTCTGTGGGTAGTGTTGAGTCTGTGGTGCAGTGTTGAGTCTGTGGGTAGTGTTGAGTCTATGGTGCAGTGTTGAGTCTGTGGTGCAGTGTTGAGTCTGTGGTGTTGAGTCTGTGGGTAGTGTTGAGTCTGTGGGTAGTGTTGAGTCTGTGGGCAGTGTTGAGTCTATGGGCGGTGTTGGGTCTATGGACAGTGTTGAGTCTATGGTGCAGTGTTGAGTCTATGGGTAGTGTTGAGTCTGTGGGTAGTGTTGAGTCTGTGGGCAACACAAATGAAAATAAACGCTACAAATCCACGCGCTGTGGCGCTAAAAGCACCGCGCACAACACGAAATGAAAGTCACGTGGTGTTGGTGGTCATCGCGCACGCCACGGTGACGAGCGAGCGCTTCAGAAGGTGAACACCACGAGGTGCCGTCCACGCTGGTACAGAGAGGGGCTTGTCCGGCTCCCCAGCGCTCGAAGAAGACGCGCTGCACATCACCGACACGTGTGTGGTACATGGCGTGCTCCAGCCGGAGCCGCGCCTTGAGCAGAGAGAGACAGAGACACAGAGAGAGACAGAGACACAGAGAGAGACAGAGACACATCACCGACACGTGTGTGGTACATGGCGTGCTCCAGCCGGAGCCGCGCCTTGAGCAGAGAGAGAGACAGAGACACAGAGAGAGACAGAGACACAGAGAGAGACAGAGACACATCACCGACACGTGTGTGGTACATGGCGTGCTCCAGCCGGAGCCGCGCCTTGAGCAGGCCCCTGAACACTGGAAGCAGCACAGAGCAGCCGTCAGTGTCACCTTGCAGCATCTTTTATCTCGTTCTGTACACAGAGAGAGAGATAAATAACACTGGTCAACACACTGTTTCTGGAATAAGGTATTCTAACGGGTTCAATGTAATTTTGGGGTGCTGATTCCAAATCTGTCTATCACATCAGGTTTTTGAGATATCAAATATTGCATTTTCAATAAAAAAAATGCAGAAGAAAAATATTAAATAAATGTGGATATCTACATAAAATGATATTATAAACACACCATCCTAAAAATTCAGCACCATATTTTAACACTAAAGCAGTCACTGACTCGCAACAACTTGCAATGATAAGCAACAGAGTTAATTTCGGGTAAAATCAATGAAAATGGGGTATGCCGATAGCATAAAAATGAGATGTGATAGAGCAAATCTGAGATCAGATTTGGAATCGGCACCCTGAAATTAGTCTAGAACAGCTGCAAAAGTCCAGGCCAGAAAAAAATGTTGTTTTTTGTTGACCAGTGTTATTGTTTCAAGATTTGAAGCTTTCATATTCTTAGGTTTTTTCGGTAAAGTCACGTAGGTAAAAAATAAATAAAAGTAAAATAAAAAAGAAAATAAAAATCATATTTTGATTTTAATTAATAAAAGTAAAATAAAAATAAAGTAAAAATCGTTTATTGATTTTAATTATAATTTTATTTTACTTTTATTAATTTTAATTTTTTACCTACGTGACTTTACCGAAAAAAACCTAAGCATATAAAGTGTTGTTATTGTTTAATCCGAGATCAGATTTGGAATCAGCACCCTGAAATTAGTCTAAAACAGCTGCAAAAGTCCAGGCCAGAAAAAAATGTTTTTTTTTGTTGACCAGTGTTATGCGCGGTTTGCGACGTACGGTGCAAAAGAAGTTCAACGTACATACACGATGGTGGGTGATGGTGGGTGATGGTGGGTGATGGTGGGTGATGGTGGGTGATGGTGGGTGATGGTGGGTGATGGTGGTGACGATGATGTTTACCGAGTGTTGGCATCCCCAGCGTTTAAAACTACTCTCTTTGTATTTGGATTGTCAACCAACACCGGTTACAACAACAAGTGCACCTATTCTCTTTTAGCCCCGCACCCCCAACACCCCCCCCCCAACACCCCCCCCCCCACAACACGTGATAGACAAAAACTGATGCCAGATTTGGAATCAGCACCCCAAAATTACCTTAAAACCGTTGGAATACCTTATGCCAGAAAAAGTGTGTTGACCAGTGTAATATGGTTGACCAATAGGGAGCCATCCCTTGACCGCATCCGGGCATCGATCAACCACCCATTGTGTTTGTACCAGATGGAGATTCCTCCGGTACTGCCATGGAAGACTTCAGGAACTACGTGGTGAAAATAGATGTTAAATAATGTGGGAGCCAGAGGACATCCATGTCGCACCCCACGGGAAACAGGGCATGCCAGATTTGGAATCAGCGCCCCAAAATTACCTTAAAACCGTTGGAATACCTGATGCCAGAAAAAGTGTGTTGACCAGTGTTATAATCGGAGGTGCCTGGGAAGCACAACAAACATCGCAGCTCCCAGTAGCGTCCTAATGTAATGTGAGGATATATCCGGCTCACTGACGTATCACAACTCGTCATGATGATTTGCTCTGCCGGTCCTGGTCCATAGCCAATGAGGGGGAAGCCTAGGGGCGTGGCCATGACGTAATGGAAAGGTGACAGCTGTAAGTAGAGGATTGGTTCTGCTGGCTTTGGCCACAGCCAATGGGGAGACGAGTCAGGGGCGTGGTCCCGGGAGCCTACGAGGGAGCCTGGAATATTCCATAGAGGCTAACCAGGATTGGTGGAAACGTATCACGTGACCCGGGTATTAAATAGGGGTGGAGACGAACGACACGTGGTCAGAACTGGAACGAACGGAGGAGGAGGCCACGCGAGAGCGGGGCTCCGGGTTGCCACGTGGTCCAGGTTGCCACGTGGTCCAGGCTGCCACGTGGTCCAGGCTGCCACGTGGTCCAGGCTGCCACGTGGTCGAGGCTGCCACGTGGCTTCGCGTCTCTCTCTCTATCTATCCCTCTCACGCTGCCTGTCAACAGCGTGAAGGAAAGTTGTAATGCAAAGTGAATTAAAGACCGGATTCCAGAAGTCGCCTTAACGACCTTTATTACACTAACATCGTAACGAAGAGAGCGTTCCAGACGGTCGCAGGAGCGCATCCCAAAGCGCAGGGCCACGAAGGGCCACGGAGAGATTTAAAGCCTCGCCCGCAGCTGCGCATTCGTTAGCTTCACCCTTCATCGGTGACGAATCTCAAACGGAACTTGTTCAATCTACTGCTGGATGAAGGCTCTGTCGACCGTAGTGGGTAGGGGCGGAAGTGGAAGATGAGGAGGAGGAGGAGGAGGGGGGGGGAGCAGAAGTATTATTTGATCATACTTCACCGCGCTGGTCAATGCCCCCCAAAACCTCCCCTCCCCTCCCTCCCTCCCCGCTAACCCAAAGATACCAGCAGGGGGCAATGATGCAATGCACGGACGAGGAATTAAATTACCCAAAGTGGATTTAAATTTCGATTTAAAGCTTTCGTGACTGCAGGGATTCATCTTCTTGGTTCGTTCGGTAAAGTCACGTAGAAGGGAAGTAATAAAATAATTTTATTATGTTTTATTTTTATTATTTTATTACTTCCCTTCTACGTGACTTTACCGAAAGAACCAAGAAGACAAAGTGGATTTTTTGCTCCTGATGTTTCTGTTATCTTTCAAAACAAAGGGGGGGAGGAAGTTAACGCGATCAGTCTCGACGATTGTCTCCCTGCTCTGGTGGAGTGAATCGTGGAATGGATAAGTGCCAGAAGCTATAATCCGCACAGACAAAAACAAAGATACCACGCCGGTAGCCTTCACAGACTGTTGGGGCAAGTGCTGTTAGCGAGTATCAGGTCCTATGAAGGCCGGCACGGTGGCACACGATCGGGGTGGGTGGCCAGCAACCACGCCCGGCCGCCTTTGTCTCCCCGATGGCGAAGTTTTTTTTTTACACATCGCACCGGGTACTCATTTGGGGCTGAGTCGACCTAGGGGAGGCCCAGCGCCGGTTCAGGTAATCGTCACTGGGTTGTTGGTGGCCGTGACAGGGAATCGGACTCGGGTCGCCTGATTCGTAGCGCAGCGTAGCGCTAACCACTGCGCCACCGCTCCCCACAGACACAGACCCGCTCACAGACTCACTAACAGACACACACGGAGGCTCGCACACACAAAGACGAAGATCCCCCGCATAGCCTTAACGGACTGTTGGGGCAAGTGCTGTTAGAGAGCACACAGACTCACATACACACAGACCCTCCCATTCACACACAATATCACACAGACTCACGCACATACAGACTCACAACACAAACACTCACACAATCTGCCATTAGTAACATTCATTTCACACACAACACAAACTGACAACAACCGCCATTCGCCACTAAGTGGTGGTGACGTCACCACGACGCTTGTGCCAGGCTATGTGCACCTTGAGGCCACGTGAAGTGTCGAACGCCCGCTGGCAGGAGGTCACGGGGCAGACCCAGATGCCACAGGTCGCTGACTGAGACGACTGGCTGATGCACCACCTGTATCCCTTACTGTGTCAACTTGCTGTGCTTTATCCACCCGGCGCACCGCTCGTTGTTGTGAGCGTCGCTCCTCCGCCCTCCGTTGTTGTTGGAGGGCGACTGCCTCCAACTGCCCAGTAGCGTCCTTCACGAGCCTCCTCCACAGAGGCCGATCTTGACACCGCTGGTACCAGTCATCGGCAAGTCCACTCAGCTCCATGTCCTCCTGTACCACATCACTCCATCTCTTCTCTAGCCCGTGCCGCGCCCGTTTAGCCCCCTCGATCCGGCCGAACAAAAGCTGTTTAGGCATGCGGTGGCTGGGCATGCGGGCTACATGACCCAGCCAACGCAGCCTTGCCTGCCGGAGGAGCTTACCGATGGGACTTTGTCCACATCTTGCTAGGATTTGTGAGTTCCTCACACAATCCAGCCTGGTTAAACCCAGGATGGATCGTAGGCAGGCCAGCCTAAATGTTTATAAACGGCAAAGATGCTCCATTAGGGGGGTCCACGTTTCGCAAGCGTAGAAACGAGAGGGAATGACCGTGGCCGAGAAGACCTGAAGCTTCCTGTGGAGTAACAGACCAGGTAGCTTCCACACAGCGTTACGCAACCGATGAAAAGATAATGCCGCTCGACTGATTCGGAGTCAGACCTCTGCTGTTAAACCGGAGCCGGTCATGAGCACACTGCCCAGGAATAGGAAACTCTCCACTCTCTCCTCTACCGCCCCATCACCTATTGGGAGTTTGGCCAGGAGACGTCATAGACGCCTGTCCCCCCGGGGCCTCCAGCACAAGCTAAAAATAAAAAATGTAAATCGTAGTTTGGTGGTAGTTAATTGAAGGTGAATAGGTTACCAACCACTCACACCAGTCCAGAGCCCCCAAAACAACTCACATTCACACACACACCCCACAGACTCACGCACACAACACACACTTTCTCTCACACACACACAGACTCTCACACACACAGACTCTCACACACACAGACACACTCACCATTAGTACCATTCATTTAACACACACAACATAGACTGACACATACAACTCACACACACACTCATACACACACTCACACACACACACACCACCGACTCACGCACACAACATAGAGTCTCACACACACAGACTCACACTCAGACACACTCACACACTCACCATTAGTAACATCCATTTAACACACACAACACAGACTGACACATACAACTCAGACACACACACTTATACACACACTCACACACACTCACACACACACACCACAGACTCACGCACACAACACACACTTTCTCTCACACACACACAGACTCTCACACACACAGACTCTCACACACACAGACACACTCACCATTAGTACCATCCATTTAACACACACAACACAGACTGACACATACAACTCACACACACGCTCATACACACACTCACACACACCCCACAGACTCACGCACACAACACACACTTTCTCTCACACACACACAGACTCTCACACACACAGACTCTCACACACACAGACACACTCACCATTAGTACCATCCATTTAACACACACAACACAGACTGACACATACAACTCACACACACACTCATACACACACTCACACACACCCCACAGACTCACGCACACAACACACACTTTCTCTCACACACACACAGACTCTCACACACACAGACTCTCACACACACAGACACACTCACCATTAGTACCATTCATTTAACACACACAACATAGACTGACACATACAACTCACACACACACTCATACACACACTCACACACACCCCACAGACTCACGCACACAACACACACTTTCTCTCACACACACACAGACTCTCACACACACAGACTCTCACACACACAGACACACTCACCATTAGTACCATTCATTTAACACACACAACATAGACTGACACATACAACTCACACACACACTCATACACACACTCACACACACACACCACCGACTCACGCACACAACATAGAGTCTCACACACACAGACTCACACTCAGACACACTCACACACTCACCATTAGTAACATCCATTTAACACACACAACACAGACTGACACATACAACTCAGACACACACACTTATACACACACTCACACACACTCACACACACACACCACAGACTCACGCACACAACACACACTTTCTCTCACACACACACAGACTCTCACACACACAGACTCTCACACACACAGACACACTAACCATTAGTACCATTCATTTAACACACACAACATAGACTGACACATACAACTCACACACACACTCATACACACACTCACACACACACACACCACCGACTCACGCACACAACATAGAGTCTCACACACACACACTCACACACACACACAGACTCACACATTCACCATTAGTAACATTCACTCCACACGTTTTATCTCAGCGGGGAGCTCAAATTGCCAAGCGATTTCAACATCTGTAATTGCGTATAAAGATGCATCTAGACCGTCGCGAACCAGTGAATACAAATAAGAATTAATGACACACACACACAGATAAAGATCACCCGCGTAGCCTCGATATACTGTTGGGGCAAGTGCTGTTAGCGAGCACCTATTAAGGGTCTGCACGGCACACGAGTGGGTAGTGGTGCGGGGTGGGGGTTAGATGTGTGACCAACGCAACGCCTGGCCGCCTTTGTCTCCCCCTGATGCCTGCTAAGGTACTCGTAGCAGCGAGGGTTGGTGGATTACACACAGATGGGGTTGTGAAAGTCCCTTGCTTCCCGTGGGGGAGGAGTCGTAGCCCAGGCTCTGGCAGGAGAAGGCGGTACGGCAAAGTGTGTGGACTTATCTCCATCTGTTCCACCACCACTGCAACCAACAACCGCCACCAAGACCACCGCCAACCGCCAACACCAACCGCCACCACCACCAACCGCCAACACCAACTGCCACCACCACCAACCGCACACCACCACCACCACAACTAACTGCCACCACCACCACCAACCGCCACTACCACCACCAACTGCCGCCCGCCACCACCACTAACAACCGTCACCACCACCAGCACCAACCGCCAACACCACCACCAACCGCCACCATCACCACCAACCGCCACCACCAACTGCCACCACCAACCACCACCACCAACCGCCACCGCCACCTCCACCAACCGCCACCGCCACCTCCACCAACCGCAAACGCCACCACCAACCGCCAGCACCACAAACCACCACGACAACCAACTGCCACCACCACCCACTATCCTGCAACCACCAACAGCCATCCGCCGCCACCACCACCAACACCACCACCTCCACCAACACCACCACCAACCAACCACCACTACCAGCCAACCACCAACCACCACCAACAACAATCAACTATCACCACCACCACCACCGCAGCCGCCAGCCAGCCGCCACCACCACCACGACGGGGATTTAAATGTCGCAGTCGTTCCGCTCTCTCCATCCATCAGCGCAGAAGTTTAATTTGGGTTCTGGACATGCCCCAGATATGGGGCGGGGGGGGGAAGGTGGAAGGGGGGGGATCGATAAGCGAGATGGAGACTGAGATCAGCGGACCAAACATCACCACGGGTCAACTAATCACCAACCACGCTCCGTCTTTGCGCCTTTAACCAATTGACTCACCGCCCCCGCCTCTCCCCGCCTCCCCCGCCGCCCTATTAAAACAGAGATTTAACTCGACCCGCGCTGCCCGCGCCTGATGATTGTTGCTGAACGCCGTTGGCATCTGGGAGGAGCAATTCACGCCATCAGTCGCGTGAAGTCGCATCGAGTTGAAACAGATTGGTCGGATCTTTCTCTCTCTCTCTATGCCAACGAATATATTGAAATCGCCTCCAGTGCCTTTGCTTGCTGGCGGCAATAAAAGTTGTTTAAAAGTCAAAGTCTGCGAACGAAATCGTCTCCCTTCTCCTCTCTGAACGTCGCCAGCCCTCCCCCTTCCTTAATTCACCCCTCTCCACATCATTACCTTTCCTCACCATCCCTTCCCCATTACTCAAACCCCATCCCTTGACCCATCATCATCATCACCCTCCCTTACCATCCCTTCACCATCACTCAAACCCCATCCCATGTCCCATCACCATCATCATCACCCTTCCTCACCATCCCTTCCCCAACACTCAAACCTCATCCCTTGACCCATCATCATCATCACCCTCCCTTACCATCCCATCACTCAAACCCCATCCCTTGACCCATCATCATCATCACCATCCCTCCCCCATCACTCAAACCCCATCCATTCCCCCATCATCATCACCCTCCCTCACCATCCCTTCCCATCACTCAAACCCCATCCCATGACCCATCATCATCATCACCCTCCATTACCATCCCTTCCCCATCACTCAAACTCCATCCCTTGACCCATCATCATCATCACACATCCTTACCATCCCTCCCCCAAAACTCAAACCCCATCCCATGACCCATCATCATCATCATCACCCTTCCTTACCATCCCATCACTCAAACCCCATGCCCTGTCCCATCATCATCATCATCATCACCATCCCTCCCCCATCACTCAAACCCCATCCTTTGCCCATCATCATCATCATCACCCTCCCTTTACAATCCCTTCCCCATCACTCAAACCCCATCCCTTACCCCATCATCATCATCACCCTCTCTCACCATCCCTTCACCAACACTCAAACCCCATCTCTTGACCCATCATCACCATCATCACCCTCCCTTACCATCCCATCACTCAAACCCCATCCCATGACCCATCATCATCATCACCCTTCCTCACCATCCCTTCCCCTCCCCCAAAACTCCCCCCTGCCCCCCACCCCTGCTATCCCTTTCCCCCCATCAGCCAGTAATAATTGGTGTACCATTTTGAATTATTTGGTAAAGCGCTGTGACCAATGCGTAGACATAACCCATGCAATTCTCCACAACGTGGACTCGTTGTGTAGGCGGGGTCTGTGCAGAAGCTAGATTTGAAGCTTTCGTGACTGCAAGGATTCATATTCTTAGGTTTTTTCGGTAAAGTCACGTCGGTAAAAAATTAAAATTAATAAAAGTAGAATAAAAATAAAAATCACGACGTTTCGGAGGCAACACAAGCTTCCGTTTCAGGCGGAACCGTCACAGCCCGACAGCTGTATCACTTGATACAGCTATCACTTGATACAGCTATCACTTGATACAGCTGTCACTTGATACAGCAATCGTGCTGTGACGGTTCCACCTGAAGACGGAAGCTTGTGTTGCCTTCGAAACGTCGTGATTTTTATTTTATTTTACTTTTATTAATTAAAATTTTTTTACCTACGTGACTTTACCGAAAAAAACCTAAGAATATGTGCAGAAGCTGTTCGTACATTATTAGTGCCC